>NC_079167.1:70402221-70539721 GCF_947568905.1 Ostrea edulis
ATGAACATTTATATTGGTAAGTACTGACTATACAGAGAATGGTAGATGAACATTTATATTGGTAAGTACTGATTATACAGAGAATGGTGGATGAACATTTATATTGGTAAGTACTGACTATACAGAGAATGGTGGATGAACATTTATATTGGTAAGTACTGACTATACAGAGAATGGTGGATGAACATTTATATTGGTAAGTACTGACTATACAGAGAATGGTGGATGAACATTTATATTGGTAAGTACTGATTATACAGAGAATGGTGGATGAACATTTATATTGGTAAGTACTGACTATACAGAGAATGGTGGATGAACATTTATATTGGTAAGTACTGACTGTACAGAGAATGGTGGATGAACATTTATATTGGTAAGTACTGATTATACAGAGAATGGTGGATGAACATTTATATTGGTAAGTACTGACTGTACAGAGAATGGTGGATGAACATTTATATTGGTAAGTATTGACTGTACAGAGAATGGTGGATGAACATTTATATTGGTAAGTACTGATTATACAGAGAATGGTGGATGAACATTTATATTGGTAAGTACTGACTGTACAGAGAATGGTGGATAAACATTTATATTGGTAAGTACTGATTATACAGAGAATGGTGGATGAACATTTATATTGGTGAGTACTGACTATACAGAGAATGGTGGATAAACATTTATATTGGTGAGTACTGACTATACAGAGAATGGTGGATGAACATTTATATTGGTAAGTACTGATAATTGATAAATCGAAATATATAAATCCTCTCCATTTCTAGAGAATATGATTCTGTACATGTATATCATATTATACATTTTTAAGCGCCGAGCATAGGTCTACATTTGTGCAGCCCTTCACCGGCAATGGTGCCGTCTCCATATGAGTGAAAAATTCTTTGGCGTAACGTTAAACAATATATAACCAACCAACCAATTCATATTTACTAAAAATGATGACAACAGTGTTCCATACTTTTAAACGCCAAGCCATGTATGCTATTCATGCTTGAGAGAGCTTTTATATTAGCAGTCCATTTGCTACTCTTATAAAAAGATGCCACTTTGAAATGGACGACGATCTCGAGTGAACAGCAGTTATTTTCTTTCACAGTGACGTATTAGATATTGGACATGTTACATATACTGACTATTTAGAGATTATCATTACGAGGGCATGTTTCACACCTGGAACAAAATATTTTTGTCCTGAAGTCCAAGTTTCATGGTTGGGTAAATGTGTATTAATCAATGATAGGTGAAATTCAACGTTAGTGTGTCATGTATTCTAAACTTTGTGTTTCAATCAACAAAATTGGTATGGAACATTGAATATATAAAAGAAAACATCTCAAAAGTTTGGATGGATTGGGCGATCAACAGTAGCAGATCAAACATGCTTATAGAATATCAATGTAATTGGGTTTCTCTCTCTCTCTCTCTCTCTGAGGCGTATCTGCCCGATCACTAAGACTTCATGAAAATAGTATAAAATGTGTACTCACCATCTTGTCGGTCTTCGGCCACAACGCGACTCATCCAGCAATGTAACTCGTCATTTGAAATAAATTAAAAAACACAGGGACAGTTCAGCATGTTTGATCTGTTTCAGATTTGTTGATCGCCCAGGCCTACCACATATTCTGTTTTCTAGATCATTTTCAAAAATGATATCTAGAAAACGTATGGAAGTCTTTTCTTCATGCTCGAAAGTGTCCCAAAGAATGGTATTTATAAGTTCCTAACTAATACCATTTGAAAAGACATTGCAAATACTTTTGAAATATTTTGAATGTGTAGACAAAACCTAATCATTCTTGAAAACTACTCAGCGT
The DNA here is from genome assembly GCF_947568905.1 of Ostrea edulis. Lineage (NCBI taxonomy): Eukaryota > Metazoa > Mollusca > Bivalvia > Ostreida > Ostreidae > Ostrea > Ostrea edulis. Next base: position 70,404,063 of record NC_079167.1, read on the forward strand.
GCACCCTCACCTGGCTGTTGAATACAGGTAAACTCCCCCATGGGTACTAATTATCGAACTCAGTCAACACTCAATTGCACGAATCAAGATAAATACAGATTCTCTTGAATACAGAAGGGTTATGATACTTTAAACAGAATTTATTATCATCATTATTAGTATGGGTCTCATAATCCTTGTATCCAGTGTTTCTAATCTTACTCTTCTTCTACTTTAGCAATCCCTCCACGAGGTTATATAATCATGCTTTAGAATATTTTAAATATTCTTGGAGTCTCCATGTCAAGATTAAAGAGATGTTTAATTTATCCGTTATGTATGTTGGTTGCGTTTCCCATTGGTTTAAACTTTTATTACAAACGCATTGGGGAAAAAAACCTCAACGAAAAAGTATATTTTCTCGATAACTAATTTGCATTCCTATATGATAAAAGAATACTGCTAATTTAAGTCATCAGTTTAAAACTTCTTGATTTAGAGCACACCATTTAAGTTTTCGTTATATTGTGGCACGATAAAGACCCCTCCCTGCTCGAAGGCCGTAAGAGTCGATCATTGGCCTAAATTTTGCAGCCCTTCACCGGCAGTGATGACGTCTCCATCTGAGTGAAATATTCTCTAGCGGGACGTTAAACATTATACAACCAACCAACCTTATCCCGTGATCCTCCCTTTTATGTTAATCACATCTTTCAACGTTCATTCGAAAGTTTCGTTGAAATTGCAGGACACTGGTACTACAACGATGGGTTTATGATTCCAAAGACGGAATTAACATCAGTAAAATGTTAAATTTTCCATGGGTCATCACTCCAACATTACGAAATTTTGTCAACAAACAGAGCTACGCCCAGGGAGTGGGCCGACACACGGAGGAAGAAGTTCATCACGTCATGCACGAGGATCTAACGGCTTTGTCAAAGTTTTTAGGTAAAAGTTTAGAATTTGGAGTATTTATAAATTCACATTGATATAATTTGCAATGTATCAAAAAGATTAAGCTAACAAATAGTGATCAATCCTATAAATAATTCGAAATAGAGAAAAGGGCAACCATGGATCCTTGAAAACACTATACATTGTAGGTGGTGCAATGTCCATTGGATGAGTAACGCATTCCTTCTTGACCGGTACACAAGGCCCCTGTCTTGATCAGGTAAACAGAGTAATCAGTAGTGAAAATCTGTGTGCTAAGAACGGCCTAACAATTTGCTAAAACACACATCAGACAGTAGTGGACCTAATAGTGTGCCAAATTTGCAAATACAATCATTATAAGAACCATGCAATACATCTACTGGTATGCGAACTTCTGACTGTAAATAAGACTTTTGAAATCTCTGCCTCTATTTAGAAATTCATCAAACACAGGATTTAAAGTTGATATGAACGGCAAACTAACAACTAAACTTTATGACAAACAGGATGATTGCAACTTCTCCATCGTCAACTTCCCATATTTATGTAGCAATATTCTATTATCACCTGCATATGGTGTTTATATCTCTCAACTGTTCGATACGCATTCTGCTGATGGTCAGTTTTTAAATCGAAGAAGGCTACTGACAAACAAGTTGATGATGCAGGGGTTTCAACAGTCTCGTTTAAAGTCAGCATTTTGCAAATTCAATGGTCGTTACAACGATCTAGTTTACCAATACAACGTATCATTAGGTCAAATGCTGTCTGACGTGTTTTATATCGATTGTTAGGCCGTTCTTAGCACACTGATTTTGACTACGGATAACTCCGTTTACCTGATCAAGATATAGGGCTCACAGCATGTATGATCGGTCGAAAGGGGATGCTTACTCCTCCTATGCACCTAATCCCACCTCTAGTTTATCCAGGGGTCCGTGTTTGTCCAATTCTATTTTGTATTGCTTATAAGAGTTATGAGATTGATGACTGTTCATTATCTTCACCTTTCATATAACCCCTGTTGGATGGTACGTAGGGAATCCCCCGGTAAATTTGCAAAACGTAGATGTGCATTTTAATGTAATTTTCAGCCTTCTCAATGCTCATTTATGTGCACCAAGATAGGTATAAGATTTGACCTTTATTAAGTAAATTAATACTTTTTATTTAAACTTTTGAGTTTAATTACTCGTCTAAATTTCGATTTTATACCGATGAACTTGAATAAAAGAATTAAAATGAATATATTTAATGTTTATTTCATTCAACAACACTTAGAATGATCATTCTCACTGTTGGATTCTGGGACGCCTTTAACGACTTAGGACCAACTCTACCTGCTGGAATATTCAGTGTAAAATCATTTATACTGCTGCACATTATAATTCTGTTGCACTAAACAGATACATGTATCACTGACCGCAAGGTTGCTGTCATTCTCCATTTCTACACATATTCATCAATATAATACATGATTAATCTACACATGATTTCACCAACATATAAAATTACCTGTTAGTTTCTCTAAGCGCTTCTTTTTCGCTGCAGATAAACCCGGTTTGATAAAACATGGATAAAGTCTATTTGCTGTTTGGACATTATTTTCCATATTAAAACAGGTTAAGTCTTGTTCCCCTCATTCTCCACAACTACGAAATAAACGATTTACATTGCATAAAATACACGATTAATCCACACATAATGTCACTTATATATCAAACTACTTGTTAGTTTCTCAGAAAACTTCTTTTTCGCTGCAGATAAACCCGGTGTAGTACAGTGCCGTTCCTTAGATACTAATTCTGAGTACGGATTACTATGTTTACCTGAACAATATATAGGGCACACGGTGGGTGTGGGCGATAAACAGGGGACGCTAACTCCTCCTAGTTACCTGATCCCACCGCTGGTGTGCTCAGTGGACCGTGTTTCCCTATTCTTAATGTATTCTTTATAGAGGTTATGAGAGAGATCACTGTTCGTTATCTTCACTTTCTCATACGTCACAAGTCGGATACACAATGCGTAGGGTATATTGACGTCATGTCGTCTTCATGTAGAGTTTTCCCTTTTACAGGAAATAAGAAATTCTTACTTGGCGATAGGGTGTGTCAAACTGACGGTGCTGTGTTTGGAATGTTAGCTCAATTCTACTGGCACAGTTTTGGGGGATATGGAGAAAAATCCATTAAAAGTAAGTTATCCTTTATGTTTTTAATTGTGTTTTTGATAACAACGGAGAATTTTAAATGGAGGTAATGACAGCATATATCACTATTATATATATTAATCACTTAGATTGATCACTGTTTGTTATCTTCGCCTTTCATATATACGGACCTTTAAAATGACAAACTCGGGTATATTTCTACTTATGGATGTAATAGTATATTTAATAGGTTGCAGTTTATTGTTATACAGGGTATCTATTTGGTAGTTGAGCTAATAGCTAACTTTTGTCATGCATGAATAAATTCACAGAAATAACATTAATGTTATTGCTCTACAGAATATCCTAATTTGTGTGGCTATTGCTCTACAGAATATCCTAATTTGTGTGACTATTGTTCTATAGAATATCCTAATTTGTGTGACTATTGCTCTGCAGAATATCCTAATTTGTGTGATTATTGCTCTACAGAATATCCTAATTTGTGTGACTATTGCTCTACAGAATATCCTAATTTGTGTTGGCTATTGCTCTACAGAGTATCCTAATTTGTGTGACTATTGCTCTACAGAATATTCTAATTTGTGTGGCTATTGCTCTGCAGAATATCCTAATTTGTGTGACTATTGTTCTATAGAATATTCTAATTTGTGTGACTATTGCTCTGCAGAATATCCTAATTTGTGTGACTATTGCTCTACAGAATGTCCTAATTTGTGTGACTATTGCTCTACAGAATATCCTAATTTGTGTTGGCTATTGCTCTACAGAATATCCTAATTTGTGTGACTATTGCTCTACAGAATATCCTAATTTGTGTTACTGTTGTTCTACAGAATATCCTAATTAGTGTGACTATTGTACTATAGAATATCCTAATTTGTGTGACTATTGCTCTACAGAATATCATAATTTGTGTTACTGTTGTTCTATAGAATATCCTAATTAGTGTGATTATTGTTCTATAGAATATCCTAATTTGTGTTACTATTGTTCTATAGAATATCCTAATTAGTGTGACTATTGTTCTATAGAATATCCTAATTTGTGTGACTATTGATCTACAGAATATCCTAATTTGTGTGGCTATTGCTCTACAGAATATCCTAATTTGCGTGACTATTGCTCTACAGAATATCCTAATTTGTGTGACTATTGCTCTACAGAATATCCTAATTTGTGTGGGTATTGATCTACAGAATATCCTAATTTGTGTGGCTATTGCTCTACAGAATATCCTAATTTGTGTGACTATTGCTCTACAGAATATCCTAATTTGTGTGACTATTGCTCTATAGAATATCCTAATTTGTGTTACTGTTGTTCTACAGAATATCCTAATTAGTGTGACTATTGTACTATAGAATATCCTAATTTGTGTGACTATTGCTCTACAGAATATCATAATTTGTGTTACTGTTGTTCTATAGAATATCCTAATTTGTGTGACTATTGATCTACAGAATATCCTAATCTATGTGACTACTGTGAACGCATGAAGGTGGAATTCTGGCCGGACTGGGACGACTGCATTACGCATGGATGGACAAGGAAAGCGACGAAATGAAGTCACAGTGTTAATTAGCATTACTAGACATTTTATAACATTGCTAGATGTACATTGATAGGATATTAAATTACTAAAACTACACAGCGCATAACATTACTTATCTACACAACGTATAACATTACTTATCTACACAGCGTAAAACATTATCATATCGGCGGGTGTGACCGGTCGACAGGGAATGCTTACTCCTCCTAGGCACCTGATCCCACCCCTGGTGTGTCCAGGGGTACGTGTTTGCCCAACTATCTAATTTGTATTGCTTATAGGAGTTATGAGGTTGATCACTGCTCCTTATTTTTACCTTTCATCTACACATTGTATTACATTACACAGCATATAACGTTACTTATCTACACAGTGTATAACATTATTTTATCTACACAGTGTATAACATTATTATATCTACACAGTGTATAACATTATTATATCTACACAGTGTACAACATTATTATATCTACACAGTGTATACACAGTGTATAACATTATTATATCTACACAGTGTATAACATTATTATATCTACACAGTGTACAACATTATTATATCTACACAGTGTATACACAGTGTATAACATTATTATATCTACACAGTGTATAACATTATTATATCTACACAGTGTACAACATTATTTTATCTACACAGTGTATAACATTATTATATCTACACAGTGTACAACATTATTATATCTACACAGTGTACAACATTATTATATCTACACAGTGTATACACAGTGTATAACATTACTAAAACTACACAGTGTGTAACAATATAATATCTGCACAATGTACATCGTTACTAGATTTACCTCGTGTATAGCATTGCTGGATATACAAAGTATATGGCGTAATCAAACCTAACATCACATAACTTCTCAAATCAAAAGCATCAAAGTGTATCACTGTTCAATACTTTACATTACCATTCCTAACGATAAATTAAAGACTAGAATTTTTGACATCATAGAAAGTTGCTTCTTGAATAAAAATGGAAAAGGGAAATACCCATATATTGTGATTACTCATTCCAAAAATCAGTTTGTTAAACATCGCTATGGCTTGAATTTCTCGATGAAATCTCAAATTTAAGTTTGAGTTTTCTTTTATTTAAGCGTATAAAATTTATTATTATTATTAATTTTTTTTTTTAGAAATCTAGAATTGATTCTATGCAGAACTCTGAAGTTATTAGAAAGATGTAGGGGTTCCTTATAGAGAATATCTTCGTAGTATTTGGTGATCAGGTCTTCCGACATTTTGTTGGAATTCCCATTGGCACGAATTATGCTCCTTTATTAACTGACCTGTTTTTATATTATTACGATACAGAATTTATTCAAAAGTTTCTATATCAGAATACAAAATCTTTTGTGGCCTTCAACTCGACATTTAGTTATATTGACGACGTTTTAACTATTAAGAATAATTACTTTCATTTACATGTAAAAGACACCACAGTCTTTTAAATCTGCTTCGTACTTGAATATTTTATTGAAGATATATTTTAGTAGCAAACTAACAATGATACTTTATGACAAACGAGATGACTTCAGCTTCTCTATAGTCAACTTTCAATATTCATATAGCAATTGCATATGTGGTATCTATATCTCAACTAAGTCGATACCCAATAGTTTATTCTGGGTATGGTCATGTTTCAAATCGATATCAAGATATAGCGCTCAAGGCGGAAGTGACGGAGCGACAGGGGGTGCTTACTCATCTGTTATGTTTAAGGGTTCGTGTTTGCCCTACTCTTAATTTCATATACTTTATAGGAGTTATGAGATTGATCACTTTGTTATATTTACCCTTTTCATTACCTAACGAACAACAACATCCTTTCCTGTTTTCATCATTACAATAAAGTATATACCCCCATTACTCTAGTACTCTGTTGTTAGTATTGTTACCGAATGGTGTTGTTTACCTGCTATCGTGTTAACAATATCACACCTTAGATCAGGTAAGGTAAAATGTAGATTGCTTTTATGTATTGGTAGTCTTTAGTTACTGATTAGACATATAACTGCATTATATTTGACAACGGATTACTCCGTTTACCCGATTGATATATAGGGCTCACGGGGTGTCGACAGAGGATGCTTACTCCTCCTGGGTACCTGATCCCACCTCTGGTATGACCAACACCTCTGGTATGATCACCTTTGATTACTGCATGCAACGTTTTACGAAGACATCTCTCTGGAAGGTGAATATAAGGTACAGTGATCAATCTCATAACTCATATAAGTTATACAAAATAGAGAGTTGGGCAAACACAGACCCTCTGGATATACCATAGGTAAGATCAGGTGCCTAGGAGGAGTACGCATTCCCTGTTGACCGCTCACACCCGTCATGAGCCCTATATCGTGATCAGGTAAACGGAGTGATGCGTAGTCAAATTTAGACTGTTTCATATCTTTTCGAATGAATGTTGCTTTCCCCAAAGACAATTAAGCGAAAGTTTTGATTGATTGATTAATGTTTTCCGCCACACTCACCAATTTTTCAGTTATCTGGTGGCGCCCAGTTGTTTACTGGTGGAAAAGAGAACCCAGATACATGTACCACCAACCTTAAACTTGGAAAGTAAACTTGGAAACTTTCTCACATACCGGCGCGAGCGGGATTCGAACCCGCGCCATCAGAGGTTCGATAGTTTTGAAGATGCTAAGAATTCTAAAGTATATTGAAGTGAATCATTTTCATTTGTTAAAATGCAGGAACTTAGTGATCTACATAACCGTGGATGAAATAAAGAGGTATTAATGCATTCACGAGTTTATGCTCAGACAAATGAAGCTCACATTGTTTTAGCCATTTACAAATAATCAAACTAGTTTTTGCATTTTAACTCATTTAGTCCATAAGAGCTAAAAAGTTCATCAAGACCCGATTTATCACAGCAGGTATATAACGTAGAAGATATATTGAACTATGATTGAAATCTCCAACAACCCTACTTCCATGTTATTCTACATTGAAACATAAACGTTGTTACACTAACATATTTTCAATGTTAGCAGTCACATTGACTTAGTGGTTAGATTATTCAAGTTTGATTTGAGATTGATCACTGTTCGTTATCTTCACCTTTCATTGCCGGGTTCAAACAACATCAATATGTAATGTTGACAATGACTACTCTTTCGTCGAATTCTTAGCATTTAGATGTGGTCTTTCGGATGAGACGCCAGGTATTACGACAGTCTTTGACTCGATAAAGAAACGTCTCTGCTACGGTTCTGGGGCCCGTTTTACAAAACAACTTACGACAAAGTCGCAAGTCTTAAATTGTATTACACAGATGTTACTTTAAATGAATGAAGAAAAGCTTTTCTGAGGCTTAATTATCCACATTTAAAAAAAAATAGTTTGCATTTAGAGCGAATTACTAGTATCTTAAAATAAACTGGAAAATTCCAGTATGTAATGTTGGTCGTAAGTCGTAAGTTCTTTTGTAAAACGCACCCCTGACTACCACACATACTTCTAGATTGGTGAATTTTAGCTACAGCTAGTGATGTCTCAATGTGTATGAAAACTTCTGAGACCGACGAAAAACCTTTTTCGATGTTCAAACAACATGGAAAGTGCAACATCGTTTAAAACTCTTAATGAACTCAGCTTTGCTAGAGGAATTGTCAGCGTTATAGGTGCAACATTTGTTCAAAAGGTCAAAAATGTTACATTTCTTTTAAAGCCGAGGCAATACTAACGGTGAAGAAAACGAACAGTGATCAATCTCATAACTCCTATAAGCAATACAAAATACATAGTAGGACAAACACGGACCCCTGGAAACACCAGAGGTGGGATCAGGTGCCCAGGAGAAGTAAGCATCCCCTGTCCACCGGTCACATCCACCGTGAGTCCTATATCCTGATCAGGTAAACGGAGTTATCCGTCGTCAAAATCAGTGTATACCAGGAACTGTGTAACAATCTGTATGAAACACGTCAGACAGCATTTGTCACAATGAGAGGTTGTATTGACGAACTAGATCGTTATAACGACCATAGAATTTGCGAAATGCTGACTTCAATCGAGATTGTTGAAATCCCTGCACCATCAACTTGTTTGTCAGTAGCCTCCCTCGGTTTATATACACATATAAGACAATTCTGTAAAGATCTTTTACAATCATCACAAGGATCCACATATGATGGCACCAGATGTAGCGCAGATTTAAATGCGGTTGATGGATATTTTGCAAGCTGTTGACCTTTGGTATTAACTCATGATCACAATAAGGGTAAATATTCATGAATACAAATACTTAATATTCTCCATAAACTTTCATTGTTAGGAATTACAGGGATACCTATTGATTTACAAATATTCTATGTATCATATTTACATTCACCGAATCTTTTCTCTTATATTTCTTTGGAAATTGACATTGCTTTTATCATAGACAATGAATGGATGTTTGTTGTAAACTGGTTCGATCCGATTGTCCGCGTAATCATTATCAAATACATGTATGGAGTGTCGTCAAGGTCAAAGCTTGCATTGGCAGTTTCGTTTAAAGTAATTAACGACAAGGTCAGATGTATGACATTACACATCTTCGCTAGCCAAGGGTTTACGATCGTAAACCCTTGGCTGGCGAAGATGGACATTACAGTACATAAGTCTAGTTTATATTTTCTAAAAATACATAAAAATATATAAAGAAGAAAATTTCTCTCATTGTTGTTTTATCGGGTGATGGAGGTAGCAATCATTGCAGAAAAAAGATTCATAACCCTGCTTACGCGGGTTATGTTTTTTTCTACAATGCTAATTTATTGTTTATAAAATTACCATTGGTTAAAACCATGGCCTGTGAGAAATAGTTGGAAACTATAACAAGATTCAACAATCTTATTCGGGACACTTAGGAAAAGTTTGAAAGTCATTTTTTTTCTGCAAACAATCTCTTGTATTTACTTTCCATCTTCGATACGCGAACATTCTCTTATAGTGTAGGTATACTTTCCAACATTAGTATGCAAACACTCTCGTAATAAATTTCCTATGAAAGACCTGTCTTAGAATGACTAATGCCGGATCGACGATAATGTAAGGAACAACAGAAAATAATTAATGCTCTTTCTATGGCTGGTAAACACTGACGATTGGCAAGCAAGGAAAAGCATAGAGATTCTGATATTACGAGGGTACTTAAAATAATTACATGCGAAACAGAATTTAATTATAAGTGTTAGATAAATATGATCCACCGTCTTTTTCCAGTGGGGATCCGAGTTAGAATTGGTCCTCAGTACCCCCTTGCTTGTCGTAAAAGGCGACTAAATGGGGCGGTCCTTCGGATGAGATCGCAAAAACCGAGGCCCCGTGTCACAGAAGGTGTGGCACGTAAAAAATCACTCCCTGCTCAAAGGCCGTAAACGCCGAGCATAGGCCTACGTTTTGCAGCCCTTCGCCAGCAATGGTGACATCTCTATATGAGTCAAAAATTCTCGAGAGAGACGTTAAACAATATACAAATCAATCAACCTTTCTTAAAAAAAGGGAATTAATTTAGAAAATTAAACAAATAGTTCAACATAGTATGGTGTTTAAACCACTCAACCCTAAACACCAAATTTGTATGAAATCTTTCAAATACAACAAACAATATGTAAGTATTGCTTAACAATATAAGTCCCCTACCGGTCCTAAGTCAATTCGTCTGTGTAATATTCAGCGTGAATAATCATACGTTAGCAACTTAACAGTTTATGCACTTGTAAAAACAACCATGTCCCCTATCTATGTTCAAGGGCTATATAACTCGGCAAAAAATAAATGGACCAGAACAATATAAGAACTTGATCTGTAACTTGACATGGTAAAGCAATATACCACAAATCAATTCACGAACATCTGCACACATAACGAAGAAAGTGCGAAGAACTGAGTATTTGATCTCATTCTCTAAGTCTACGGGCCATAACTCAGCGAAAACATCAATGAACCGGAACAAAATTTAAACTTCTTTTGTAATTTGTCATGGTAAAGCATTGTAACAAATATCAAATGAACATCTGCAAGCATGCCGGGAAAAATAAGGAAAACTCACTATTTTAGGTCATTTTGTAAGTTCAAGTAACTCATCGAAAAAAATGAATGAACCGGGATAAAATTGGAATACGACCTGTTGCTTGTCTTGGTAGAGCAATGTACCAAATGCCAAATGAATATCTGCAAATATGACGAAAAATGTGCGGAAAAATGATTTGTAGGACTGATAAATTGAAGGAAGGACAGACAAAGAGCAAACCTCAAGTCCCCTTCGGGTTCGCCTGATCGGGAATAATGAAGATTCAAGTTATTCTCACTATGACTTCTTGGGTCAGATCTGGATTGCAGTCAGGGTTGTAAACTCTACATGCATCTGGTGCATCAAAATTGGTACCGTATAAGTTTTACATTATGACCCCTGGGTCGAGGCCTCTGCTGGTGGACTGTTAGTCCCCGAGGGTCTCTACAGCCCAGTAGCTAAGTACTTCGTTACTAGCTTAAAAATACGGATGTATATTTAATTGCTGTTATAAAATTTAGAAATTCATTTCAAAATTAAGGATTATCTTCCTCATGTATAGCTCTTATCCTTGGACGAATTTGGCTCCACTTTTTTGGCACGCTGGTTTTGGCTATATTTAGCTCTAAAACTTCATAGTTATTTCGGATTTCAAACATTTCGGTTGAGCATCACTGAAGAGGCATTATTTGTCGAAATGCGCATCTGGTGCATCAAAATTGGTAGCGTATAAGTTTTACATTGGAATAAATTGACGTATTGTTTAAGCAATGTCTTCTCAAAAATAACAAGCATACAATTTATCAACTTAATATGTATAACCATCCTCATGTAATATATATTTCATTTGTTCACGCTTTGGCTGGGTCACAACAGGCGTTTAAAGATGCTATACATAGCAGAGATCCAAATTTGTTTACGACTTCATTACTGGAACCTGAACACAATTCTAGGTTCAAATGTATAGGAAATTTATATTCTTTCTTTCTCAGAACCACAAAGGTATGATTTGTGAAATTAATATGCAAGCATCATATATCGTGTAGATTGCAATTTCTTTTCATTAGCCATGTGGCACCGGAGCCGGAGTGGGGCTACACCTGGACTTAATAATAAATTATGAGGAAATAAAATTTTACCTGCCCACGTGAAGGTGTTATTTCAAAACAGTTGTGGAATCAGAGGACAAAATGCGGAAATGAACGCAAAACGTACACTGAATGTATGAATGAGATATGGGACAGCGTTTTGTCCCACAATTAATATTGCGCATTACGTCACAATTTTCACAGTTCTTTCAAGTGCTGTCGCTCTTTAGCTGGTGTTTGTTGCCCCCGGGTTAAAGGTTAAAACCATCATATTCTATTGGCGCATTGTAATGACCGTTATTTATATGCTAGCGGAAAAAAGAAACTGTGCATTATTTACTATATATATGAAAAAATAATAAACTAGATGCTGTCATGAGACAGTAATACCCGCACGTAAGTGTTTGCCTTTAAATATACTCTCCGTCCAAATGGCGGATCCAGAGGGGAATCCGGGAATAGGCACCCCCCCCCCCCTTTCTGTGGGACATCTTTGTAGTTGTTTCTTTTAAAATATGATACTGCTAACATTTGTAGGCAATTATTTTTAATGTACAAGTTAAATAAAAGATTAACTAGCACTGGATGATACACGTATATTAATTTTTAGCGATTAATTATTTTTTTTTTTTTTGATTTCTGGAACACCCCCCTTTTTATATTGCTGAATCCTATAATGTTTAACTAGCAAAGAAGCCACAGTGTGATTTGGCTACGTTATTGCATCCTCAGTTCCAAGAGGTGATGAGGAAGTTGACTCAGTAATTTGACAACTAGGCCTAACGCTATTAAAACAAAGTACGTACTTAAAGCCAAACCTCGATATACCAAATCTTCAAAACATGACTGAAGAATTCATCGTTTAAACTTACATCTCACTACATACCGTTTCGACTGCCTACCATGAGAGAGAGAGAGAGAGAGAGAGAGAGAGAGAGAGAGAGAGAGAACTTCTTTACCATTGCAAAAGAAAAAAATTGCATTGTCAATAAAACCGACGGGGCTCATATTACTTCGCCTAGGGATGGTTTTAAAGGGCAAGTGACTGTAATCGCAAATGAAAGTTCCTAGCAGAAACAACACATAAGACATGGGCGGATCCAGAAGGAGGGGGGGGGGGGTCCAGGGTGTAAGAATTATTCAATTTTAACGAGACTTTGAGTCCAAATGATATGAACGGTAGATACTTACATGTATATGTACTACTAATTGCTTCATTCAAATTTATCAACACTAGTATAATTATCATTTAATTCTAGGATAAATAAGACGACACACTGATAATATATTTACGATATTTTCGTCAGATGCAAGTATCGCTTTTAAAAAGAATTCTTAAAAAGTACATTTGTATATGTAACATAAAAAAATTTGTTTAAGAAGTAGACAATTTGAAAGTGAAAAAGGAAGTGCATGCCAGGAAATGTTCAGAATGCAGGAGTTGCACCATTTACCCTACAGCTTCTGGGGGCCTAGGCCACCCCCAGCCTACTGGGAGTAACCCCCCCCCCCCTCTCTCTCTCTCCTTTTGCGATATCAGAAAAAGATAGCGGATAGACGTTGTGAAAAGTATCTAAAAGATCAAGTGCTTAACCCACCCCCTTCAAAAATTCCTGCATCTGCTTCTGTACAAGATCTACTTCACAAGCTCAAATTACAGAGATAGAATCCTGCAATAACTCGAAAATGTAGCTATTGGTATCCAGGTTTTCTGCAACTCGTCGTAGTTACTTCAGTGGGTTTTTTTTTTACAAGTTTAATTTTTAGTGAATTACATGCTCAAACAAATGTGATAAAAGTTGATGATCAGCCATCGTCATATGCCGTTGCAGGTTGCATCACTCTATTTATGTGGAGGTTCGTGGCCGAAAGAAAATAATTCTTGGAACTTTGCATGTTTTATGGGACTTTCCTTATGAGGTAGGCTCTCCAATTTTTTGTGAGATTTAAATTCAAGTATTGTGTTTGAAATTTTGTGAGTAAAAACCATGAAAGAAGGATTTAAATATTTTTTTGAATTTTTGTTGTAGAGGTGGGTGATTTGGCTTTTGACCAGCTGATTTTGCACGTGCTTGACTTCGATGTAAACAAACTCTCACGCCTTGCTGGATGGGTATGTATTTTTTGGTATGAAAATGCTCATTAAGAACTGTACTACATTATGTGACAGTAAAACTTCTGAAAGGTTTACTTTAAGGAAGCAGGGTCAGGTCAAAGGTGAGTAATTTTGGTAAGAACATATAGGCAAAATTAATAGAGTGGTGCATGGTGCAACCTGCAGTGAGAAAAATATTTACGAAAAGGTAATGTGACCAGGGTTAAAATACTAGATGATTCAAAGAGAAGAAATAATGGAGTTTAAATGATATCAATGTTGTTTATTTGTGTTTGAATGCATGATGGTGATCATTGTACAATTGATAAAGTGGCTTTTTATAGGATCCGAAACAGTGACATGTGAGAGAGTTGGTTGGCGGGGATTTCTACTTTCACTTTTGAGGATGCAGTAAACGGACGACAGGAGGTGAAGCTGCGCATTTCCTCGTTGGATGATTTGTGTACATGTGTGAACGTGGATGTCATTTCAGCGAGTTCACTTGGATTTAAGAGGCTGAGCAAAAGCACAAAGAAAATGTTTCCTGAGTATAGAGTCTGAACAGAGGATATTGCATCATTCCTGATCAGGCAAGTCTAGCTTGTTCATTTATTTTATTTATAATTTTTTTTTTTTTTTTTTTTTTGAATTATTTTTTTATTCATTTATTGCTTTACAATATTGCAGAAGGTGAAATGTACATGTTGAACTCTTTCTGTGTATGTATATTTGTTTTAATTGTTTTGGGGGGGGGGGGAGAGAGGGGGGTTCAGTTTGTGTAGAGTGTCAATTTTGTGTATTGCTTAAAGATCAGTACCAGTGTCCTAATGTTGAACATTGGGCAGATATGTAAATTTGCACTTGGTTGGTTCATGCAATCCTCCTTGACATTGACAGAGGTTTCCCATGGAGACTGTTTCTCCAAGTTATGCGTAGAGTATCGGTCATCTATCTGTGTCTCGCAAGTACTTGGTGTAGACAGCTATCATGCTGAATCCCGTGAAGGAAGGGGATATAGACTTCCTTTGGAATGACGTACATACTCAATGTTGTGTCGCTTGTGGAGACCCACATCTTGAAGAGTGGCCTTGACTTTTGACCTTGACCCCATTTTTTAAGGTCAACCACCTAAGACCTTGTGGAGGAGAAAGTGATCTTGACCTTTGACCTTGACCCACTTTCAAGGTCATTCAAGGTCAACAATCCTAGAATATCACTCCTAAAGATGTAGATGGAGCTTCATGATAGAAAACGTCATTTTCCGGCCCCTATTTGCCCCCTGGGGCCAATATGAAAAATCCAAAACCTTATTGCACATCTACAGGACATTACTATTCAGCTCCTTAAATATCATGTGACTATTCCTAAAGATGTAGATGGAGTTTAAGTGACAAGGTTTGTGATAGAAAACGTCATTTTTCGTCCTCTATTTGCCCCCTGGGGCCAATATGAAAATTCCAAAACCTTATTGCACATCTACAGGATATTACTATTCAGCTCCTAGAATATCATGTGACTGCTCCTACAGATGTAGATGGAGTTTAAGTGACAAGCTTTATGTTAGAAAACGTCATTTTCAGGCCCTATTTGCCCCCTGGGGCCAATATGAAAATTTTGAAACCTTATTGCACATCTACAGGACTTTGCTATTCAGCTCCTAGAATATCATTTGGATTGCATTGTAAATGTGGACACAGTTTTAGTGACAACAACCGGGACGGACGGACGGACGGACCGGGATAAAAACAATATACCCGAACTTTCTTTAGAAAGTGCGGGTATAAAAATAACTATGAATTTGTAATACTGTTAACAAATGTATTCGTTACAACATTTCATAATCCATTAATGTTAACGTCGAATAACGTCAATTTCAGCAGACTCGAAAGACACTGGTATTCGAACTTGAATTAACAAATTTAATAACGCGTTATTTGACTTTTTTGTTCAACAGAATGTCGATGTCTTGCCTTGTCCAGCTGTTTTCTCCGATTTTTCGCCGATCAAGCACGTCTGGGATGAAATGGAACGACGTCTACGCCATTTACCAAATCAGTCAGTGAAATTGGCTGATTTAGGCCAGACTTTAACTAACATCTGGAACAACATCCCTCAAGCATTTCTGAACACTTTAGTGGCATCAATGAGGCG
This sequence comes from Ostrea edulis, assembly GCF_947568905.1. NCBI lineage: Eukaryota > Metazoa > Mollusca > Bivalvia > Ostreida > Ostreidae > Ostrea > Ostrea edulis. The sequence continues at coordinate 70,420,089 of NC_079167.1, forward strand.
CCGTTGTCAAGCATGCGTGAATGCACAGTATTCTGAATCGCAGATGTCGTCTGCACCACGCTGGTCTAGCGATACGATGACGTTGAAGCAGTACTGGGCGCACCGCTGGACGTCTTGGTCTGATGTGCTCGCGCAGACGATTACCCACATTTCTTGGACTGGTTGGTTTAAGTCCAGGAATGCTACGAGCAGTCAAACTTGCTGTCTGGAAACGATTTTTCAGGTGCACAAGTCTAATGTGGTTGTCCTGTCGACGCGACGTCACACGAGGACGTTTAGAACGTGTTCGATCCCGAGTGTTACCAGATTGTTGGAAACGTCTCTATAATGACTGGATGGTGTTCCGATGAACTCCAAAGTGTCTTGCTACGATATTTTGTGCCATTCTGTACAGCTTGAAGCATCCCAACAGCACGATTACGTTGGTTTTCGCCGAGTCGTGGCATGACAGAAGGGTATATTTTGTCAAAACTAAAGTGCTTTCCTTAACAAATAGTGTTCAAATAAACCTTTACATTTCTTACTTCAAAAGGTATTGGTCAGTAAAATGCGTGCGGACGGACACTTAAATAAACAACATGTGTTCACTAACCATGAAAAAGTCCGTGCATCTGAGTCGGGTACTATCCGATATTGTTCAAAAACATGACTTTTATCGATTGTTTAGATTTTATAAATATAAACAATAAATATAGAAAAATTATACTAAATTTTATAATACACAGTTCCTTTTTTCCGCTAGTATATTATTCCCATTGTGTGCACGTGTGGGGAGGTTAAAGTTGCTTGTACTTATTCTTGTATACATGTAATTACATTTGGGCATTAATTGATTTCGTATCTAGTGTCTATTGTTGCTGCTAATTGCAATCAAATTTTTGCTAAACATTGTTGCTTCACATTTGTGAATGAGTGCCTCACATTTGTGAGCGAGTTGCGTATTAAATACTTTTGGGCTTATCTACATCGACCTCTTCGTATGTCTCCGACAATCATCCATACTTTTCAAGGTGATTAAGCAATACTGTTTTAAAGTATCCAATGAAATATGGGTGCAATAACGAACTTTGTGATTTGTATTACTGCTTCTATGGGAGTGGTCCTAATTACAGTCATCAGGAGAGGGAGGAAGCGAGTAAAGTAAGAACAGAATCCTTTATATACAATTATACACACCGGTGGAAGCTTTAGTAGTTTTCCGATTTATGTACAGGTTAAATGCCTCAGACTTTCGGTACTTGTCTTCAACACACGTCTTCGCGAGTAGAAAGTCTTGTGATCTTTGCAAAATGTTCAGCATCCGAAGTGAAAGCTGCAGGTCATTCGTATGAGACGTTTAAAAGAACTGTAGTTCTGTGCATGGTACGAAGGATCTGATGGGACATAAAACACTACACAAAGTGGCTGTAGACGGTGTTGTCTAAACCTGCGGTAATTCAAGTAGAGTTGGTGGTCATTAGGCAAGAGGAAATTATTTGCAATGAAACGTACTTCAACTCAAACAAACTAACCAAGCAAGCAATATATAATATTTTTATGCCCCTGAGATTGAAGATCGACGGGCATACATTGCTTTTGTCCTGTCTGTAATTCTGTCATTTTGTCTGAAATTTTAACCTTGCTAATAACTTTTGAACAGTACGTGCTAGAGCTATGATATTCCACATGAGTATTCCTTGTGAGAAGACCTTTCCATGGGTACCAACATATTTGAACCTGTGACCTTGGAGTTTGACCTACCTTTCGAAAACTTTAAACCTTGCTAATATGTATACGGTGTGACCGTTGAGACGAGCGAAGACCCATGACATCTTGCAACACGACTTTCGGCATTTCATTTAACGCGGCAAATATAACGCGGTGCTTGCACTCGGAAGGCCTCGGGTACTAGGCTAATGTAAACAGTGCATTGTGACGTCATCATTAGCTGCGATATTTTTTTCTTTCAAATCAATCAGTTACCCACAACAAAACATACGAAGGTATGGGAAAGCTTGTTTGGAATTTAAAATCATTTGTGGTACTTTCCAAACCATTTATTTGTTTTATCTACGGGGTTGTCAATGAAGTATACCGCAGTGACGGCGACATTTTTCCGGAGGCATTATGGGTAGTCCCTATCATTTTTCAGCTGATGAAGAGCAAATTACGTGACTCAATTGCGTAATCATTGGAGCGAGCTCGTCGCGTCGCTTCGCGACGCGAGCTACCCTCGCTAATAACTTTTGAGCAATAAGTGCTAGAGCTTTGATATTTCACATGAGTATTTCTTGTGACAAGACCTTTCCGTGGGTACCTGTGACATTGACCTTGGAGTTTGGCCTACTTTTTAAAAAGTTGACATTGTCCATAAATTCTAAATGGTAAATTTATATTAGAGCTTTCATATTGCACATGAGCATTTCTTGTGACAAAATCTTTCTACTGGTACCAACTACCAATATATTTGTCCTTGTGACATTGGCCATTATCGGGGGCATTTGTGTTTCACAAACACATCTTGTTTATAGAATGCCCTTCTATTTAGACAATATCAAACCAGAGATAAACACGATTTCTATGGGGGGGAAAATTGGTACACATTTGAAACAGAAACTGAAACAACTGATGTGTCATGTTGTATAACATGTCAAAATGTATGAAACACTAGAGCCTAATGGCATTCACAAATCAGAATTTGATGTAATTTTCTTTCGATACGATTTCATACACTTGAAGTATACACGAAACACTTTTTATTATGTTTCATTTATTTAGTAACTGATAACATGAAAGATGATTAAGTTTCACGGTGCATGTTTTTAAGCTGGATCGACTTATAATTACTTGTATGTCATGTTAACTTTGCCTTGTAATATGTTTTTATTCATGTAGAAAATAGTTATCAAGGTATCATATGATAGCATTATCTTATAGAAATATCTGGTTCCTAGTTTTAAGTAATCATAATTCATGGGAACGTTTATTCCTAGTGATATTCACAAGTTCTTTATTTCACCTCCATTTCCCCTCCTCATCACATGTCTATCGAACTTTGCATTTCATCTTGTCCCAAACATTCTCTGTTAGACTCACTTCCTGATTTTCAGTCTTTGTGATCTACCATTTTTATAATCAATCACGAATCATTACCATAATATGACGTCATAAAGGAAGGAATTTTCCTCCGGGTATCCCACATAAATGACCCTATATCGTGAATATTTGAGCCGAAGAGAAGCATCACTAAAACTTGTATCATTTGCCTGTTATTCAAGATTTCTTCGCTTCTTTTCTGTTTCGTTCTTGCTGTTGTTTTATGTCTCCTTTGTGATCTTTCCTCTCACAACGTGGGCGTTATCAGCATTAGGCGCAGTGTCACAATTTTTGACTTTCACAATGAGGGCGTTATCAGCACTAGGCGCAGTGTCACAATTTTTGACTCTCACAATGAGGGTGTTATCAGCACTAGGCGCAGTGTCACAATTTTTGACTCTCACAATGCGGGAGTTATCAGCACTGGGCGCAGTGTCACAATTTTTGACTCTCACAATGCGGGCGTTATCAGCACTGGGCGCAGTGTCACAATTTTTGACTCTCACAATGCGGGCGTTATCAGCACTAGGCGGAGTGTCACAATGTTTGATCAGTAAGGCCCTTTACTGTGTCAACACTAGTGACAAGAAGCCTCGGTTATCACGACACTGCCGCAAATATTTATACAATGATGTCAGAATAGTAATATTATTCCATTTCATTTTTACCTGAATCGAAACTTGAGACTGACCGCTTTCGATATTTCTACAGGAAGGTTTACCCGTCAAATACGATTGTCCACCATCAGGTCGGTAGAGGTCCCTACGCACCCAGTATCACACCGTTTACCCTGAAGCTGGAAACATATTTCAGGATGGCAAAACTCCCTTACTTGGTATTTGTATATATATTTTGTTTATATGCCTAATTCAAATAAAGGATCACTGGAATGTAATAGTTACCTGGATCAACATGCTCAAACAGAAATATCAATCATATTGTAAAACTTATACGGTACCAATTTTGATGCACCAGATGCGCATTTCGAAAAATAATGTCTCTTCAGTGATGCTCAACCAAAATGTTTGAAATCCGAAATAACTATGAAGTTTTAGAGCTAAATATAGCCAAAAACAGCGTGCCAAAAAAGTGGAGCCAAATTCGTCCAAGGATAAGAGCTATGCATGAGGGAGATAATCCTTAATTTTGAAATGAATTTCTAAATTTTATAACAGCAATTAAATATACATCCGTATTTTCAAGCTAGTATACAATACTAACTATGACTCAACAACAAACAACAATATCAGCATTCAGTCTACACTACATGAGGATGCGCAACACTTTACAGACAAACTGTTGTCTATCAATGGTTTGCAACTAACATTGTTTTATGATAGAATTTCTAAAACAAAAATCTTAATTTGTTCAGGGTACTATAATAAACATATTTAGATATGCATCCTATTTCAAATTCAATTCTGGAAAAAAGATAATCTTGACTGATTTTGATAACGTATTGCTCCGTTTACTTGATCATGATATAGCTCTCGCGAAGTATGTGACCGGTGGACAGGATATCTTTACTCTTAGTTCCCGGATCCCACGTCTAGTGTTTCCAGGGGTCCCAGTATGACTTACACTACATTTTGTATTCTTTATAGAATTAAGAGGTTAATCACTGCTCCCTTAAAGCTTGACAATTTCGATGGTCTTACTTTATGAAAAATAAAACACAAAAACAAGGCATGTTAAACATTTTTGAATTTTCAAATATCTGTACAAATTTTCTTTCTGCATATTTGAAGGGTAAAAGAAACATTCACGGTGTGTGTCTATATTTAGATACTTAATCTGTTAGCTTGCATTAACTGTACAATTGTAGCAATAAAAGAAGATAACTCCTTAAAGTATAAAAAGTCGAAAACTTAAATCAATTTGTAAATTATATTGTTTTTCAAAAACTGTGCATATATTTCAATTTGTTTCTATCATTGCAAATTATTTCATTTTTTAAAAGATATATTTTGTAAATATTTTTATTCACAAAGATAAGATAACACAATTAAATTTCAAATAATTAATCTGACTGTTTTTAAAGAATGTGCACGATAGTGGATCTAACAAAGGCTCTAAAGGAAAATTAACCTGGATAGAAGTTAATGGAGAGAAGATAGCAGACTCTGAATTCTGTATACAGTACGTCAATAGGAAATTTAATGTTAGCCTGGACGAAGGCTTCTCTGAGGAGGACCGTGCGGCAGCATTAGCTATTCAGAGAATGGTGGATGAACATTTATATTGGTGAGTATTGACTATACAAAGAATGGTGGATGAACATTTATATTGGTGAGTAATGGGTATACAGAGAATGGTAGATGGACATCTATATTGGTAAATACTGATTATACAGATAATGGTAGATGAACATTTATATTGGTAAGTACTGATTATACAGAAAATGGTGGATAAACATTTATATTGGTAAGTACTTACTATACAGAGAATGGTGGATAAACATTTATATTGGTAAGTACTGATTATACAGAGAATGGTGGATAAACATTTATATTGGTAAGTACTGATTATACAGAGAATGGTGGATGAACATTTGTACTGGTAAGTACTGATAATTGATAAATCTAAATATATAAATCCTCTCCATATCTAGAGAATATGATTTTGTACATGTTATTATACATTAGATAATATGATTTTGTACATGTTATTATACATTAGATAATATGATTTTGTACATGTTATTATACATTAGATAATATGATTTTGTACATGTTATTATACATTAGATAATATGATTTTGTACATGTTATTATACATTCTAATCGCCGAACAAAGGTCTACATTTGTGTAGCCCTTCACCGGCAATGGTCCCGTCTTCATATGAGTGAAAAATTCTTTGGCGTAACGTTAAACAATATACAACCAACCAACCAATTCATATTTACTAAAAATGATGACAACAGTGTTCCATACTTTTAAACACTAAGCCATGTATGCTATTCATGCTTGAGAGAGCTTTAGCAGTCCATTCGCTACTCTTATAAAAAGATGTCAGTTTGAAATGGACGACGATCTCGAGTGAACAGCAGTTATTTTCTTTCTTATTGACGTATTAGATTTTGGACATGTTACATATACTGACTATTTAGAGATTATCTGGAATGTATCATCATTCAATTCCCATTACGAGGGCATGTTTCACACCTGGAACAATATATTTTTGTCCCCAAGTCCAAGTTTCTTGGTTGCATAAATGTGTATTAATCATTGATTGTTAAAATTCAACGTCAATGTGTCGCGTATTCTAAACTTTGTGTTTCAATCAACACAATTGGTATGGAATATTGAATATATAAAAGAAAACACCTCAAAAGTTTTGATGCATAAGGCGATCAACAGAAACAGATCAAACATGCTTATAGAATATCAATGTAATTAGTTCTCTCTCTCTCTCTCTCTCTCTCTCTCTCTCTCTCTCTCTCTCTCAGACGTATCTGCCCGATCAGTAAGACTTCATGTAAATAGTATAAAATATGTACTCACCATCTTGTCGGTCTTCGGCCACAACGCGACTCATCCAGCAATGTAACTCGTCGTTTATTTTGATTAATGTGAAACAAAAAAAACCCACAGGGACAGTTCAGCATGTCTGATCTGTTGATCGCCCAGGCCCACCACATATTCTCTGTTTTCTAGATCATTTTCAAAAGTGATATCTAGAAAACGTATGGAATTTTTTCTTCATGCTCGAAAGTGTCCCAAAGAATGGTATTTATAAGTTCCTAACTAATACCATTTGAAAAGACATTGCAAATACTTTTGAAATATTTTGAATGTGTAGACAAAACCTAATCATTCTTGAAAACTACTCACTGTGCACCCTCACCTGGCTGTTGAATACAGGTAAACTCCCCCATGGGTACAAATTATCGAACTCAGTCAACACACAATTGCACGAATCAAGATAAATACAGATTCTCTTGATTAAAGGGCAAAAATACAGAATAGTTATGATACTTTAAATATAATTTATTATCATCATTATTAGTATGGGTCTCATAATCCTTGTATCCAGTGTTTCTAATCTTACTCTTCTTCTACTTTAGCAATCCTTCCACGAGGTTATATAATCATGCTTTAGAATATTTTAAATATTCTTGGAGTCTCCATGTCAAGATTAAAGAAATGTGTAATTTATCTGTATGTTGGTTGCCTTTCCCATTGGTTTAAACTCGTACTATAAACGCATTGAAAATAAACCTCAACGAAGAAGTATATTTACAATACAAATAGAGTATTTTCTCGATAAATAATTTGCATTCCTATATGATAAAGGAATACTGCTAATCTACGTCATCAGTTTAAAACGGTTTGATTTAGAGCACACCATGTAAGTTTTCGTTATATTGTGCCACGATAAAGACTCCTCCCTGCTCAAAGGCCGTAAGAGTCGATCATTGGCCTAAATTTTGCAGCCCTTCACCGGCAGTGATGACGTCTCCATCTGAGTGAAATATTCTCTAGCGGGACGTTAAACATTATACAACCAACCAACCTTATACCGTGATCCTCCCTTTTATGTTAATCACATCTTTCAACGTTCATTTGAAAGTTTCGTTAAAATTACAGGACACTGGCATTACAACGATATGTTTATTCTTCCAAAGACGGAATTAACATCAGTAAAATGTTTAATTTTCCATGGGTCATAACTCTGATGTTAAGAAATTTGATCAACAAACAGACCTACGCCCAGGGTGTGGGCCGACACACGGAGGAAGAAGTTCATCACGTCATGCACGAGGATCTAACGGCTCTGTCAAAGTTTTTAGGTAGAAGTTTAGAATTTGAAGTATTTACAAATTCACTTTGATGTAATTTGCAATGTGTAAAAAAGGTTAAGCTAACATATAGTGATCGATTTCATCAATCCTATAAATAATTCGAAATGCAGAAAAGAGCAAACAGGGACCCTTGAAACATTATACATTGTAGGTGGTGCAATGTCCAATGGATGAGTGTAGAATTATTTCAGCTTCACCATCGTCAACTTCCCATATTTATGTAGCAATATTCTATCATCATCTGCATATGGTGTGTATATCTCTCAACTGATTCGATACGCATTCTGCTTATGATCAGTTTTTAAATCGAAACAGGCTACTGACAAACAAGTTGATGGTGCAAGGATCCCAACAGTCTCGTTTAAAGTCAGCATTTTGCAAATGCTATGGTCGTTATAACGATCTAGTTTGCCAATACAACCTATCATTAGGTCAAATGCTGTCTAACGTGTTTCATTCCGATTGTTAGGCCATTCTTAGCACATTGATTTTGACTACGGATAACTCTCTTTACCTGATCAAGATATAGGGCTCACGGCATGTGTGATCGATCGACAGGGGATGCTTACTCCTCCAAGGCACCTGATCCCACCTCTAGTTTATCGAGGGGTCCGTGTTTGCCCAATTTACTATTTGGTATTGCTTATAGGAATTATGAGATTGATCACTGTTACTTATCTTCACCTTTCATATAACTCCTGTTGGGAATTTGCCGGTATATTTGCAAAACGTAGATGTGCATTTTAATTTACTTCAATGCTCATTTATGTACACCAAGATAGGTATAAGATTTTACCTTTATTAAGTCGATTAATACCATTTATCTAAACTTCTGATTTTAATTACTCGTCTTAATTTGTATTTCATACCGAGGAACTTGAATAAAAGGATTAAAATGAATATATTTAATGTTTATTTCATTCAACAACACTACAATGATCATACTCACTGTCGGATTCTGGGGCGCCTTTAACGACCAAATCTACCTGCTGGAATATTCATTGTAAAATCATTTACTGCTGCACATTATAATTCTGTTGCACTAAAACAGATACATGTATCACTGACCGCAAGGTTGCTGTCATTCTCCACTTCTGAACATATTCATCAATGAAATACACGATTAATATCCACATGATTTCACTAACATATAAAATTACCTGTTAGTTTCTCTAAGCGCTTCTGTTTCGCTGCAGATAAACCCGGTCTGATAGAACACGGGTGAAGTCTATTTGCTGTTTGGACATGGTTTTCCACATTAAAACAGGCCAAGTCCTGTTTCCGTCATCCTCCACAACTATGAAATGAACGATTTAAATTGAATAAAATACACGATTAATCCACACATAATATCATTTATATATCAAACTACTTGTTAGTTTCTCAAGAAAACTTCTTTTTCGCTGATAAACCGGTTGTAGTACAGTGCCGTTCCTTAGATACTAATTCTGACTACGGATTACTCCGTTTACCTGAACAATATATAGGGTACATGCTGGTTGTGGGCGATCAACAGGGGACGCCAACTCCTCCTAGTTACCTGATCCCACCGCTGGTTTGCTCAGTGGAACGTGTTTCCCTATTCTTAGTGTATTCTTTATAGAGGTTATGAGAGTGATCACTGCTCGTTATCTTCACATTTTCATACGTCGTAAGTCGGATACACAATGCGTAGGGTATATTGACGTCATGTCGTTTGCATATAGAATTTTACCTTTTACAGGAAATAAAAAATTCTTACTTGGCGATAGGGTGTGTCAAGCTGACGGTGCCGTGTTTGGAATGCTGGCTCAGTTATACTGGCACAGTTTTGGAGGATATGGAGAAACATCCATTAAAAGTAAGTTATCCTTTATGTTTTTAATTGTGTTTTTGATAACAAAGGAGAATTTTTAAATGGAGGTAATGACAGCATATATCGCTATTATATATATATGGAGCTTTAAAATGACAAACTTAGGTATATTTCTACATGTGGATGTAATAGTATATTTAATAGGTTGCAGTTTATTGTTATACAGGGTATCTATTTGGTAGTTGAGTTAATGGCTAACTTTTGTCATGCATGAATAAATTCACAGAAATAACATTAATGTTATTGCTCTACAGAATATCCTAATTTGTGTGGCTATTGCTCTACAGAATATCCTAATTTGTGTGACTATTGCTCTACAGAATATCCTAATTTGTGTAACTATTCCTCTACAGAATATCCTAATTTGTGTGGCTATTGCTCTACAGAATATCCTAATTTGTGTGACTATTGCTCTACAGAATATCCTAATTTGTGTGACTATTGCTCTACAGAATATCCTAATTTGTGTAACTATTGCTCTACAGAATATCCTAATTTGTGTGGCTATTGCTCTACAGAATATCCTAATTTGTGTGACTATTGCTCTACAGAATATCCTAATTTGTGTAACTATTGCTCTACAGAATATCCTAATCTATGTGGCTTCTGTGAACGCATGAAGGCGGAATTCTGGCCGGACTGGGACGACTGCATCACGCATGGATGGACGAGGAAAGCGACGAAATGAAGTCATAGTGTTAATTATAACTTTGCTAGATGTACATTGATAGTGTATTAAATTACTAAAACTACACAGCGCATAACATTACTTCTCAAATCAAAAGCATCAAAGCGTGATCACTGTTTTACATTACAATTCCTAACGATAAATTAAAGAGTAGACTTTTTGACATCATAGAAAATTGCTTCTTGAATAAAAATGGAAAATGACATACTCATATATTGTGATCACTCATTTCAAACATGAGTTTGTTGAACATCACTATGGCTTGGATTTCTCGATAAAATCCCAAACTTAAGTTTTGTTTTTTTTTTTGTTTTTTTGTTTTAGAAATCTAGACTTGATTCTATGCAGAACTCTGAAGTTATTAGAAAGATGTTGGAGTTCCTTATAGAGAATATCTTCGTCGTAATTGGTGATCAAGTCTTCCAACATTCTGTTGGAATTCCCATTGGCACGAATTATGCTCCTTTATTAACTGACCTGTTTTTATATTATTACGAAATAGAATTCATTCAAATGTTTCTATATCAGAATACAAAATCTGTGGTGGCCTTCAACTCGACATTTAGTTATATTGACAACGTTTTTAACTGTTAACAATAATCACTTTCATTTACATGTAAAAGACACCACAGTCTTTTAAATCTACTTCGTACTTGAATATTTTATTGGAGATATATCTTGACAGCAACCTAACAACTAGACTTTATGACAACCTGGATGACTTCAGCTTCTCTATAGTCAACTTTCAATATTCATATAGCAATATTCCATTATTCCTGCATATGCTGTCTATATCTCTCAACTAAGTCGATACCCAAGAGTTTATACTGGATATGGTCAGGTTTCAAATCGATATCAAGATATAGGGCTCAAGGCGGATGTGACGGAGCGACAGGGGGTGCTTACTCATCTGTTATGTTCAAGGGTCCGTGTTTGCCCTACTTTTAATTTCATATACTTTATAGGAGTTATGAGATTGATCACTTCGTTATCTTCACTTTTTTCATGACCTAACGAACAACATCCTTTCCTGTTTACATCATTATAATAAAGTATATACCCCCACTACTCTAGTACTCTGATGTTAGTACATGTATTGTGTTAACAATAACACATCTTAGATCAGTTAAGGTAAAATGTAGATTGCTTTTATGTATTGGTAGTCTTTAGTTACTGATTAGACCTATAACTGCATTATATTTGACAACGGATTACTCCGTTTACCCGATTGATATATAGGGCTCACGGGTGTCAACAGGGGATGCTTACTCCTCCTGGGTACCTGATCCCACCTCTGGTATGACCAACACCTCTGGTATGATCACCTTTGATTACTGCATGCAACGTTTTACCAAGACATCTCTCTGGAAGGTGAATATAAGGTACAGTGATCAATCTCATAACTCCTGTAAATTATACAAAATAGAGAGTTGGGCAAACACAGACCCTCTGGATATACCATAGGTAAGATCAGGTGCCTAGGAGGAATACGCATCCCCTGTTGACCGCTCACACCCGTCATGAGCCCTATATCGTGATCAGGTAAACGGAGTAATGTGTAGTCAAAATTAGACTATGTTTCACATCATTTCCTTTCCCCAAAGACTATTAAAGGCCGGGAGTAACCTAGAAAAATGTACACCCCTACAGCAATTAAACATATATGGCAAGAGGGCAGGGCTTAGCAGTGTTATCAGAATAAGCAGCAGTCTGATGCTTGACTCTACACGTGCTCTGTAGCAGACGATATTTTGAACAGGGAGACTGGCATGATTTATCAAAATTAACTAAAGTTTTCCCGCATTTTTCTACCACCACTCTGCTCGATCTGTGTGGCACTGAAAGGATATGTTTTTACGTTAACAAAACTTCACCCTAGGAACTACAAGATGAATTCATCATTGTTTTATCCATGTCTTTTAAAACATGTAGTTTTTTGATAATATACACATATATTGGCATATTTGATATACTAATACTTATGATTTTCCTCTTGGTACCTTTCAATTATGAGAAGAATTTGGGGGGAAATTGTAGCTGTGCAATGGAGGACATGTGCATTGAAGGATTATTAAGAAATACTTTGTCCATTATGATATTTGGAGACCTACTATCTGTGATTGTCTCTTTTGACATTGTAATGTCCACACGTAAGAGTCCAGATTGAGAGTAATTTTAGAGTGATGGTTGAACAATTGGACATATTTGTCATCATTGATGAGAGACAATGGGAGTTACACAACTGGCCTAGGAGATTGTTGCTTAATCAGACAAACACCATGCTTGACATTTTTCGAGAAAAGGTACCAGCAATCCTGCAAAACTCTGAAACAGCGATCAGACTGAACAGTCCTAATGAGTTATTTTTATAAAGTTAACCAATTTTTTTTTAAAGGAATGTGATTATATATAATTAAAAAATAAAATCTGGATTTACCAATGATATATGAGTAAGTACTTTTTTTCCACGTTGTACAGTGATTTGATTACATGTTTCCTTTGGTGCAATCCATCTCATCTAGAACTAAACAAGCATGCTCGTGCAATATGTGAGTCAACATCCGGTGTAAACAATAACAAAAGATAATCACACCCACAAACTGCCAATCTCTAGTTTGAAATACAAATTTAGCCCTGCTTCAGATTTTTGAGGCCAAAATTAAAACTTCATGAGAATTTATATCTAAAATAGATATGGCCAATATATGCACAGTTATGAGGGGAACAAGCATACCCATTTTAAAATTTCAGTACAACAGCTTAATCTTTATGTTTGCAAAATAAGTGCTGCAATCTGAATGTGACCAGAAAATTCATATATTCCACCATTTTCACCGATTGGCTGCTTTTATACCCAACTGCTGGCCTTTAAGCGATAGTTTTGAAGATGCTAAGTATTTTAAAGTAGGTCGTAGTGAATCATTTTCATTTTTAAAAATCCAGGAACTTGGTGATCTACATTACCGTGGATGAAATAAAGAGTTATTAATGCATTCACGACTTTATGCTCAGAGAAATGAAGCTCACAATGTTTTACCCATTTACAAATAATCAAACTAGTTTTTGCATTTTAACTCATTTGGTCCATAAGAGCTAAAAAGTCCATCAAGACCCGATTTATCACAGCAGGTATATAACGTAGAAGATATATTGAACTGTGATTGAAATCTCGAACAACCCTACTTCCATGTTATTCTACATTGAAACATAAAAATTGCTACACTAACATATTTTCAATGCTAGCAGTCATATTGACTTAGTGGTTAGATTATTCAAGTTTGATTTGAGATTAATCACTGTTCGTTATATTCACCTTTCAATACCGGGTTCAAACAATATCAAGATGTAATCTTGACAATGATTACTCTTTCACCGAATTCTTAGCATTTAGGTGTGGTCTTTCGGATGAGACGCCAGGTACTACGAGAGTCTTTGACTCAATAAAGAAACGTCCCTGCTAAGGTTCTGACTACCACACATAGATCCAGATTGGTGAATTTTAGCTACAGCTAGTGATGTCTCAATGTGTATGAAAACTTCTTAAAGCGACGAAAAACAAAACACCTTTTTTGATGTTCAAACAACATTGAAAATGCAACATCGTTTAAAACTCTTAATCTACTCAGTTTTGCTAGAGCAATTTGCAGCGTTATAGGTGCAACATTTGTTCAAAGGTCGAAAATGTTACATTTCTTTTAAAGTTGAGGCAATACTATCGTTCGGTTCTCATGAAAGGTGAAGATAACGAACAGTGATCAATCTCATAACTCCTATAAGCAATACAAAATAGATAGTTGTGCAAACACGGACCCCTGGACACATCAGAGGTGGGCTCAGGTGTCTAGGAGGAGTAAGCATCTCCTGTCGACCGGTTACACCCGCCGTGAGCCCTATATCCTGATCAGGTAAACGGAGTTATCCGTATTCAAAATCTGTGTGCCAAGAACGGCCTCACAATCGGTATTAAACACGTGAGACAGCATTTAACCCAATGATAGATTGTATTGACGAACTAGATTGTTATAACGACCATATAATTTGCGAAATGCTAACTTGAAGCGTTGGGCAAACACGGACCCTGGACACACCAGAGGTGGGATCAAATGTCTAGTAAGGAGTAAGCACCCCCCGTCGACTGGTCACACCCGCTGTGAGCCCTATATCCTGATCAGGTAAACGGAGTTATCCGTAGTCAAAATCAGTGTGCCAAGAACGGCCTCACAATCGGTATGAAACACATCAGACAGCATTTAACCCAATGATAGGTTGTATTGACGAACTAAATTGTTATAACGACCATAGAATTTGCGGAATGCTGACTTCAATCGAGACTGTTGAAACCCCTGTACCATGAACTTGTTTGTCAGTAGATTGCCTCGATTTAATAACTGAGTATACGGAGAACAAGCTCTTGTATATCGAATCAGTTGAGAGATACAAACACCATATGCAGGTGATAATGGAATATTGCTACATAAACATGGGAAGTTGACGATGGAGAAGTTGAAATCATCCCATTTGTCACACAGTTGAATTGTCAGTTTGCCGTTAATGTCTACGTTTAATAAAATATCTTAGTATGAAGCAGAAGTGGACGACTCTGCTCTACGTATGGTCAGTTTTTAAATATACTGGAGATCCTCATTGACAATATATTCGTAGTCTTTTGTGATAAGCCAACAGTCTGAATTCTGCTCCTTTGTTAGCTGACCTGTTTTTATATTCTTATGAGGCAGAAGTTATTCCACAACTTCTACGTGAGAAGATAAAATCTCTTGCTGTGGCCTTCAATTGCTCTTGGCGAATATGACCGGACAAGGCCCTATGTCTTGATCAGGTAAACCAGTAATCCGTAGTCAAAATCAGTATGTAAAGAACAGGCAAACATTTTATCTAGTAAAATCATCTTATTTACTTCGATGTATTGTGACAAAATACAACATGTATGGTTATGAAGAGCATAAAGACAACCACCCAATTGTGGAACTCGTGGCCTTTGGACTACCTTAAAGAAGCGGCAATCGTATTATGAAATATAGTACATGGATTATGTTAAATACTCTTTTAATCTTGCAGATTGAAAAAGCACACCTAAATACCTCAGAATAGTTTTACAAATGAAAGTATGTTGTTGTTTGTATTTAATTTTATTTGTGCACCCGGCAGACATGTGTTGAAAGTATATGGAGATGGCATGTTTAGTTGCATAAGTACGGCAAAGAACAATTGAAAAATAATTTGTCTCTTCACGAAGGCAAAGCTGCAGACAGGATGCTGATTATATCGACGAATGTTTCATTAATATTACTTTTTAAAACATCGTTCTAGGTACCTGATCCTACCTCTGGTGCGTCGAGGGGTCCATGTTTGCCCAACTATCTATTTTGTATTGCTTATAGGAGTTATGAGATTGATCACTGTTCGTTATCTTCACCTTTCATATGCGAGATCTCGAGCATGTTTTGCGTATGATGAAATAGTAAACTGACACAGGCTACTAGGAATTAAGTTGATGTTACAATGGTTTTGACCTCGTTTAAAGTCAGCATTTTGCAAATCTATGATCGTTAGTTTTATATGTCCAGCTGCACAATAGTTGAAAGATGAAGTACATGTGGGTGGATTTTGTATCAGGTTATATATGCCAAAGCACTGTAAAGTTTGTTTGTAAAAACGTTTGGCTACGGTTGCAGAAGTATATGAGGGTTTTCCCAATAAGTCGTAGACAATGTTAATAAATACCTTTTTCATTAGAAAAAAATATCAATTTTCTTTTGTTATCTAAAAGCAAAATGTGTTTTTGTACAAAGTTTCATAATAATATCCCTTTTCCTAATGACAGAACACAAATAAAAACTTATGTTCACAGCTGTTGGCACTCAAACTTCAGCTTCATCCATGGCGTTCTTTACCTTCAGGATTTCGCAGTCGTTATTTTCTTTTTCGGTCATCCCATCTTTGGTTTTAATGTTATTCTGTCCAGTGCACAAATCTCTTTTGCCATTTAAACACTAATGCCCTGTTAACATTCCGGTGATCTGATGTGCTTTCCAATTCTTGTTTTGTTTGTATCTACACAATAGTTAATAATTTATCATGCGCCGAAAATGCCGTTGACGTCACCGTATTGCTTTCATCACAGGTATTTTTAAAATGTTTAAAATGACACCATTTTTCTCGTAAATCATGTCCTGTGCTTGTATAACCAAGTCAGTATAATACGCGAAAAACTTGACTGATTCTGGACAGTGATATAAATTTGAATTCGATATATTCAATATGAAACTATTTTCTTTCATCTAATTTCGTGGTACAAAGAAAATACCCAATTGCTGTATGTGCGCCAACAATGGATATGAGTCTCTTTATATTCAGTATTCTCTCATTTATGTTCTAATTTACCTTTTCAAACGAACAAAGATTATATATAAACTAAAATTCAAACACAAATATAGGAACAGCTCGCCCGCGCGAGTGTGCTCAACCGAAATGTTTGAAATCCGAAATAACAATTCCACACCAACGTTACCTCCACCGAATTGTCGACGTTGCACAAGACACGCATCCTGGTACAGCTTCCCAACGCGACGATACACTCTACAACGGCCGTCACTGCTATTCAAATGAAATCTGGATTCATCCGTGAACAGAATATTGGTCCAGTCCTGTATTCTGAATTGCAGATGTCATCTGCACTACGCTAGTCTAGTGAAACGATGACGTTGAAGAAGTATGGGGTGTACCGCTGGACGTCTTGGTCTGATGTTGTGCTCGCGCAGAGGATTACGCACAGTTCTTGGACTGATTGGTCGAAGTCCAGGAATGTTACGAGCACTCAAACTTGCTGTCTGGAAACGATTTCTAAGATGCACAAGTCTAATGTGGTTGTCCTGTTGAGGCGACGTCACACGAGGACGCCCAGAACATGGTCGATCCCGAGTGTTATCAGATTGTTGGAAACGTCTCCATAATGACTGGATGGTGTTCCGATGAACTCCAAATTGTCTTGCTACGATATTTTGGTGCCATTCCAGCTTGAAGCATCCCAACAGCACGATTACGTTGGTTTTCGCTGAGTCGTGGCATGACAGAAGGGTAAATTTTGTCAAAACTAAAGTGCTTTCCTTAACGAATAGTTTTACACTTCTTATTCCAAACAGTATTGGTCAGTAAAACTCGTGCGTACAAACACTTTAATAAACAACATGTGTTCACTAACCATGAAAAAGTCCGTGCATCTGAGTCGGGTACTATTCGATATTGTTCAAAAACATCATCTTTATCGATTGTTTAGATTTTATGAATATAATTAATAAATATAGAAAAATTATACTAAATTTTATAATGCACAGTTTCTTTTTTCCGATAGTATATATATATATATATAGAGAGAGAGAGAGAGAGAGAGAGAGAGAGAGAGAGAGAGAGAGAGAGAGAGAGAGAGAGAAACTATCTGCATATCTAAAATTAAAACTCGGCGTAAAGGGGTTTGCAGATGCCCTCCACTTCTTTAATGCCAATGTAAAAGTTAGTGCTAAGAAACTCAATCAGTTAAAGAACAATGATTTAATTGTTATTGTATCCTTGTTTCTGATTGGTCAAATTCCAATTGAGGAACGTAGGTTATTTTTGTATAACCTGTTTGGTATGGGGACACCCCCCCGTGACAACCAGATGCCGGAACTAATTTCTCTCTCTCTACATTTACATCGTAGCACTGTTTTCAGCCTTCTATGGTCAATGTGTACAATAAGATACTTCGGTTTGATACACATATTATTTTCTCGTTGTCAATATTAGCATTTACTTGTACGTAAATCACTGTTGTAAAACGTCTTTCTCTGTATGGTGGTCGAATAATAGATTAAAACAAAGATATTATATTGGAAATAATGATTTACCAAGTAAGCATTGCTCTATTCATTTTGAAATACATTTCTCATTGGGGAAAGGGGGGGGGGATGATCCGACTTTCAACAAAGCAGTCAAAAATTCATACGTCACATTTTATCACATGACGTTAGTGACATTGACCTGTGGATCGCAATTTGTCACTTGCTTATGCATATTTTCTTGTGTTGGATTTACTATTAGCGACAACGTTACATCCAAGGGTAAGTTTCAAACTTCAAAGTCGATCACTATCTCTAAAGAGCAGGGAAATACGTATTGCATGCATAGTCTACACATATTTTCTATCATGAAAAACTTCACCTTCGATAAAATATTTTGATAAAAAGGCTAGGCTTCGTAGAACTAAGATTAAAGATGGCGACCTTTACAACTAGACGCTTCGTCGTTGTTGCTAAGTAAATCATTACGCGGCTCAGTTGACTTGAGTTTATGTAAATTTTGATAAACGAAGGTTAGCATCTCTGTCTCTTGCATTAAATTATAAGGAATGACTTTAATTCATGGGCAAATTATACGAGTATAACCTGGTTTCAATGAAAAACTAAAACTAATTCAAATTAAAGGGGATGGAAATTGTTTCTATCGCAGTGTCGCGTACCATCTCCATGAAGATCAAGAGCAACATGCAAAAATTAGAACGGCAATTGTAGAAGAACTTGGCAACAATAGCAATTTTTATAAAGAGTTTATGGATGGCGATTTTCAAAAACATTTGGAAAATGTTAAATTATTAGATGGTAGTGTTGATTCATGGGCCACGGAGGCAGAATTGATAGCAACAGCGTTTCATTTTGATATGGACATTTTTGTTAAAACTAGTTTGAATGATCACACCCAATGGCAAAAATACCCACCTGACGAGTGCAATCACAAAAAACGATTTCATGGGTTTGAACTTTTCTTCAAATCATTTTGACTACATAAAAATTTCGGATAGGCTATGTGTCTGTAACTCTGTTCAGTCCAAAAATGAGGGCCGACAACTACTGTATTCTACATGTACCAATGTGAACAGTTTACCCCCTGAAGACAAGGAGTTAGAAAATGAAGCTATGAAATCAAATATAACAAAAGAAAAGTAGTAATCAACCTGTCTTCAAAGAAATTAACAAATGAACAGTTAAGTTTGTTAGGAAAAGGTTTGCCCACAAAGAAAAATATTGATTTTACTCAGTTGTTAACGGGATTTAAAAACATGGGAACGTAGGATAAGTCTGCGTGAATATTTTTTTGATAAAGAGTCAAAGAATGAATCTTCTTTCAATAATGATGAAAATTTCAAAAATAATAATTTGAAAAAGATTTGGACACCAGAGGAAGGAAGAGATAAATGGCTTGATGAATATATTAGACAAGTCAGAGAAGACGTTATCAGAGGTCTAAGTAGAAATGTTTTTAGTAATATTACAAGCGCCGAAGAAAAGGCTATGAACGAACTACTGACAGACCAGAATATAGTAATAAGACCTGCAGACAAGGGATCTGGGATAGTGGTTATGGATACGGATAAATACGTTGACCAAGTAGAGAATGAAATGCTTAACAGCACATTTTACAGTGAAGTAGAGTGCGATAAAAGCAAATAAATTACCAACAAAATGAAAAAATTAGTTAATGAAATGTAAAAAAAAAAAAAAATAAAAAAATAAAAAAAAAAATAGGGGGATCCATTTCGTCTGAATTAAGACATTATCTACTACCCACCGAAGTAACATCAGGAAAACTCCAAGCTAACCCAAAAATACACAAAAATAACAATCCACTCAGGACTATAGTAAATGGCCGACAACACCCGAGAGAAAAGTTAGCCGAGTACGTTGAGTCGCAACTTGAGAATGTGAATAGATCCCTTGGTAGCTATGTCCAGGATACTACAGATTTTTTTTTAAAACTTTCAAGTGTAAAGCAACCGTTACCAGATTCTTCTATTTTATTTTGTATGGACGTGAAAACACTTTATCCCAGTATACCTAGGAAAGAAGCTCGCGATATCATTAAAATAGCATTACAAGAGCGTCACGAAAAAGAGGTAGACACGGAAAGTATATTAGAAATGTTGGATGCTGTTCTTGACAATAATAGTTTTAGTTTCAATAACAAACATTACATGCAGACTGAAGGGACCGCGATTGGATCAAAACTTGGGCGAAACTACGCTTGTGTTTACATGGAGGTGGGGTGGGGGTGGGAACAGATTCTTCTCGAAAAATCAAAACAACTACCATTATTTTATGTACGTTATATTGATATGGTTTGCATCTGGACGGGTACAGAAAAAGAACTTAAACAATTCCATAAAACCGCGGATGAAATACATTCAAACATTCAGCTTGACTTACATGTACGTCTATCAAACACCAAAATCGATTTCCTTGATGTAACAATCTCAATAACAGACGAAATCCTCTGCACTGACTTATACTGCAAACCCACCGATAAACATATGTACCTTAATAAAACCTTTAGCCACCCCGAATCTACAAAAAATATATTCCCTTTGGACTTGGACTCCGTGCGCGTAGAATTTGTTCCACAGAAGAAAAATATTAAATTCAGCGGAAGAAAATAAAGAAAAATCTAAGAAAACACGGTTATTTAGATAATGATGTAGAAAATGAACTTAAGAAAGTATATAAACTCGACCGATAAAATCTCCTAAACTACAGAAAAAAAGACGAAGTAGGGTAACCGTGTTATCTTCGTGGTAGACTATTCTAAAGGGCTTCCCAATATTCATAAGATTTTAAAAAACTGTCAATTTTTTTTTGAAAATTCTGACCGCCTCAAAAACGTTTTTAGAGATATGCCCATAGAGGTTTTTAAAAGAGACAAACATTTAAAAGACATTCTGGTACATAAGAAACACAATAATCTATCTTTTAGAAAAGAAAATTTATGCGAGCCGTGTGGTGCTAAAAAGTGTACTTTATGTCAATATGTCATTAAAACCAATCAATTTGAGGACTGCAACGGTAACAAATATATCAAAAATTATATCAATTGTAAATCCAGTAATGTAGTTTATGGAGTGTTTTGCAAGAAATGCAACAAAATTGTATGTGTGGGAGAAACTGGGGTTTTGAAGAAATGAGGTTAATTTTAGAAAACTTAACAAAGAAAAAATGGAAGGACTTATCATAATCTAAAGCTAGATGGATTTATAATTCAGAGAGATAACAACCTTTACTGTCAATATTTGTTACATTTGGTTGTATTTTTTTTTAAAAATAAATACAAATACTAAATCCTAAAAGATAAGGGACTTTTCTATGATGTTCAAAAGTAGTCCTCCATATATATAAAACTCTATACAAATTTTCCGCACTCTTTCTGACTTAATTGATTAATCATAGGAAGAGATTACATTACATACACCAAATTGTAATTATTTTACGTTTCATTATGTTTATAAAAAGAGGGTTATTTATATCGAGCATCGTAAAGTACACCTTTAAATCGACCGCTTTGGATGTCCTTGCCAATCAACCACACTTTTCAAGGTAGTTTAAGCAGTACTGTTTTGTAGTAGCGAGAGAAACATGGAAACAATAAAGAGCTTTGTGAGGACTCATCCCATGGAGATCTGTATTACAGCTGTCGTGGGGGTAGGGCTAATTACTGTCATCAGAAGGAAGAGGAAGCGAGTAAAGTAAGGCAACCAAATGTTTTGTATATACACACCGGTATATGGATTGTTTGTTAGATTCCATTTAAGGTTCATTCTGTATGTAGGTCAAATTCCTCAAAATTTATACAGCAGTTTCTATCACACTTTTGCACAAGTGGAAACCCAAGGGTTCTTTGCGAATCCTCATCATCGAAAGTGAAAGTCGCAGGTCGTTCGTATGAGACCTTTAGAGTTGTAGGTTGTGCACAGAGGCTCGTCACAAATATTTTGACTTATAGAAATTCGACACCATGTACGTATTCTATATTTACACAAGGGGGAATCCAGAATCCAAAAAATCTCAATACGGACGCTAAATCCAGAGGCCCGTATCACAAAAAGGCCTACAACCAGACGTACATGTAAGCTTAGTCGGGTATAAGAACAGGACGAAGTCATAAAATCGTACTAAGATGCGTTTCATAATACAGACATTTGCTACCGACTAAATTAGTGGCTTAACTTTAGGCCTGCTAATGACTACAGTGTAGGTGCAATTCTTTTTCTGTAAACAACTAAAACAACCAATGGCGACGGTATTGATAAATATGTACACAATAAAGTACATGTATAAATGCACTCATAAAGATAACATGTACATATAATATACATGCAATAAATAGCTTAGTATACTAGATCTTAAATCCAAATAAACATACAGTGTATTTCAAAAATACTTTATGTCTGTCTTTCACGCAAACATATACTATTAGTTTAGGTTATAAATACATGTTTCTAAAAGAGGTTTACCTCTCGCCAAACAGATTTGGGTCTGGGCTCAGTCTTGACATGATCTCTTGTGACTGTGAAAGAGGAATATCCTTAAATATTATGAATGATGTGTACCTGATAAACTATACGTGCATTTATGAAAAATACAGGTACATAGTACATAAAGGTTTTGCTTTCACCGGACTGGGGTCCGACAGCAGTGTTAACAGCCCCCTTCAGCCCAGTATTTGTTTCCACATGAATAAGAGATAAGATCTGTAGAACAATAACGAAAACATTATGGTATACATATATAATTTGTAACTGTCACCATACTATATGCAAAAGTATTTTTTATTTTACTTGCATAAGAGTAGGTCATATTTTTACAAGTTTACATATGGTGATCATTTCAAAAATATTATTGTGTTTATTTAATTTATGTGAATTCTTAATGCTTTATAATAAAAGGTGAAGATAACGAACAGGGATCAATATCTTAACTCCTATAACCAATACAAAATAGAGAGTTGGGCAAATACGGAATCCTGGATATAACGTACATCAAGCTACTTTCGGAAGGTTGGTGGTATCTTCCCAGTTACATTGTATCTGGGTTTTCTCTTCCACCAATAAAAACTAGGCGCCACCAAATAACTGAAAAATTGTTGAGTGTGGCGGAAAACATCAATCAATCAATCTTTTTCATTTTCATCCTAGCGTCTTTCCATCTTTTTTCACCTCCTCAACTTCCTTCATAATCAAACGGGTTTCTTGTGACCTGAAGAATGCAGTTTTAGATGGATGAGTTAGAAATAAGTCATGTTGAGAGAAAATTGCTGGAATTTTGTTGATTGGAACTGGAATTAAATGCAAGGTTCGATGTCGATACTAAAGGCAAACGTGGGAATCGTGGATCGTGATGTTGAATGAGATAGTAGGGTTTTCTTGAGGGATGTTACGACTTCCAGGTGGACAAGTGAGTGTTACAGAGGGTTTTTCGAGTTTTACCAGTGAATTTCTAAGGCGCAAGTGCTGTTGTAACGTCGTACAGAAGCCTCGTTTCGGTGCCCACTCATAAACATGTTAATTAGTTATGCCGGAGTTCGAAACCATAGTCCTTAAGGGCTACGATATTGCAGTATCTCTGAGGCAGAGCGTGGTGTATCTGGCATTCGGGTTTGAGACATGAAGAAGTTGTCGAATGGTGGAAACTGGATTATTGATTGTCATCCCCGGTTCAATACATTTGACTCTCAGAATTGCAGGAAAAGAATTGTCTTGCTTTCTTGGTCCTCAAATAGCCATGTTTATTTCATTCTCCTTAATTAATTATTTATCATTATACCCCCCCCCCCCGAACGAAGTTCAGGGGGGTATATACATGTAGGAATCACTCTGTCCGTCTGTCTGTCTGTGCAGATTCGTGTCCGGGCCATAACTTCTTTGTTCTTTGACTTAGGCATACCATATTTGGTACACAGGTGGATCACCATAAGACGATGTGTCGAGTACCTGCATGACCTCTATATGACCTTGACCCTTGATCTCAAGGTCAAAATTAAAGGTTGTTTTTTTTTTTTACAATGGATTAGTGTCCGGGCCATAACTTCTTTGTTCTTTGACATAGGCATATCATATTTGACACATGAGTGTATCACCATGAGACGATGTGTCATGTACCTTCATGACCTCCATATGACCTTGACCTTAAGATAAAAATTAAAGGTTTTTACAATGGATTCGTGTCAGGGCCATGACTTCTTTGTTCTTTGACATAGGCATACCATATTTGACACATGAGTGTATCACCATGAGACGATGTGTCGGGTACCTTCATGACCTCTATATGACCTTGAACTTTGACCTCAAGGTCAAAATTGATTATAGGGTTTTGACATAGTCATACCATAAGACATGGGTGTATCACCATGAGACTATGTGTCATGTACATTCATGACCTCTTTATGACCTTGGCCTTTGATCTCAAGGTCAAAATTATAGATTTATGCCATGGATTTGTGTTCGAACTATATCTTACATTTTCTTCTACAAAGGCATACCATATTTTTACACTCAGGAAAGAGGTAATTTATACCTATTAACAACACCCTTTGGGAGATTGGGGTAAGCGGGGGGTATTCTTAGTGAGCATTGCTCACAGTACCTCTTGTTTATATTTGATATTTGTTTTTTGTTGAATAAACTTATATAGATTGATATAATTCTTAAGTTTTACTTTCAAGATTCCCAATCTATAAATATATATCTATAGATACGAAGCATTCAGAGGAATCCCCAACATTCCAAGTAGTTTCGGCAATTTCTTTCGTTTGATACGATATATCATATAATTTTTCAACCAATGAAAAAGAGTGTAACATGTAAAACTAAACGATTCGATAATGAAAGGCGAAGATAATGAACAGTGATCAATCTCATAACTGCTATCAGCAATAAAAAATAGAGAGTTGGGCAAACATGGACCCCTGGACACACCAGAAGTGGGATCAGGCGCCTAGGAGGAGTAAGCATCCCCTGCCGACCGGTCACACCCGCTGTGAGCCCTATATCTTGAACAGGTAAATGGAGTTATCCGTAGTCAAAATCAGTGTGCCAAGAACGGTCTAACAATCGGTATGAAACACGTCTGACAGCATTTAACCCAATGATAGGTTGTATTGGCAATCAAAATCGTTATAACGACCATGAAATTTGCAAAATGCTGATTTTAAACGAAACCCCTGCACCATCAACTTGTTTGTAAGTAGCCTGCCTCAATTTAAAAACTGATTATCGGCAAAACAAGCTCTTGTGTATCGAATCAGTTGAGAGATATGACCACTATTTGCAGGTGATAATGGAATATTGCAACATAAATATGGGAAGTTGACGATGGAGAAGCTGAAATCGTCCCGTTTGTCATAAAGTTAAGTTGTTAGGTTGCCGTTAGTATCTATTTTCAATAAAATATCCAAGTATGAAGCAGAAGTGGATGACTCTGTGGTGTCTTTTATTTCGTGTTCATAGGGATGTATAGAATCGACATATGAATGAAAGTTGTTAATAGACGTTTTCGACTGGTCGTTTTTCTGAAGTAACAGAAAATTGTTTAGATAAATTTTCATTCGACTGGTATTTCGTGATGAGTAACAAAAATCCGTAGAGTACAAATCTCATCGAGGAAAAAGGCGCGATGAGTAGGATCATGTGATCGAAAAAAATGGCGGAGGGAGACGAGCACAAGTCGTAAGTATTTTTCACTTGGCTTTTTTTCATGCTATTTTAGAGGTATTTCATAATAAAATAGATGTATTTGAAATAAGAATAGATAAGGATTCCCCCCCCCCCCCTGAGCTTATGACGTCAAACAGACGCTCAGAACTTTTACTATGGACTTGCTTTGAGTGAGTCCGAAATTCCTCCAACAGTAACGGGCTGTTTCGTCACGTGCATATGATATATATTATATCATATTGTATTGTACTCTTCACTGCATAGCATTTTGTTACAGGTTCTGGCAAGAAGTTCAGCTAAATTATCCGGATGGCTTCTCCTTTAAGCAAGTGTTGGACCAAAACACAATAAGAAGATTAGAGAATGGAGGTAATTTTTGAAAATTCTAAATGAAAGTGATAGGTACTGTAAGTGTTATGCAGATTAATTAAACTTTGAAATGGCAGATGAAATGTACAACTTTTATAGTTGAATCCAAACACATTTGTCCATATGATATCACTGATTTCAGGCATTTAGCTGTTGTATTTTACTACAAAAAGATTGCCGAATTTAATTAATAAGAATAATATTATAATCTCGGTTGTCATGCAGATTCAAAGTAGTGAAAACATTTTCTGATATAAATAATAGGATATTCTATCTTTTAATCACTGCATTTTTATCTATTATAATTCACTTATCTCCAGATGAAGAATTACTAGCACAAATGAGAAAAAATTATGAGGAGAGCCAGGCATCTAAAGTTAATGCAACCATGGCAACAGAATGTACAAATTTTCTTGAGGATGAAGCAAGTAAGTAAAGGAAAGGTGCAAATTACTATTTTAGAAACTGGATTTATTAAAAAAATATTGAAATGTTTAGAAGGGGGGGGGGGTTGTTGCTAAAATTTAAAGGATTTGTAGGAAGTAAATTTAGCAAGTTAATTGGTTGGATTTTTTTCTTAGACAATTCATGATGTTAAGGGAATTAATGAATACACTGTATTTGCTTGGACATATATATACTTAGGCAGTCCTCAAAAAATTTTCCATTGTAGATATGTGTCTGCATTCAAGGAAATGCAGAACTGACGGCATTTGCAGAATTTTTAATCATAACACTCAATGTATACATATGATTGGATATTTTAAACTATTTGGTACTTTCTATAGTTGTTTGGGAGGTTGGTGTTACCCAGAACACGCCCCCCCCCCTTAAAATTTTCAAATTGAAGGTAAATCGTGGTCGTTAAAAGAAGCAAGTAATAATTTTTCCACTCACAAAGACATATAAAACAAAATATTTACCTTTTATGGGAGAACGTATATCCTGAAAATTGTGTCATTTTGAATTTTTCATTTTACCTCATTAAAAAGGACAGAAAAAGTAGTACAACTGACTACATAGGAGACATATTTCAAGTGCTATAAAATCAGAAGGCACTTGGGACCTCAAGACAGCAAAAGCCTCCCCCCCTCCATGAGAATAAAACTCTTAACCTTCTTTTTCCTTTTACATAAGTAAACATTTTTGTTTCAGGCGATATTGAAGATTCCTCTGCCAGTACCTCTTTAGGTGAGACTACTAGTACGTCATGTAACAATGCATGCTGGAGTAGAGAAGCCACTGAGCTTTTGATTCATCTGTATGAAGAATATGAAGAGAAAATGGAGGATCCAAGAAAGAAGAAAAAAGATATTTGGAAGTTAATTACACAGGGGTTAAAAAATGGTGGCTTTGAATTTTCGCAAACCAAAGTGGAAGGCAAATGGAGAAGTTTAATCGCTTCTCATAAAACTCTGAGGGATAATAAAACTAAAACTGGGCAGAAACGTAAAACTTTTCAACATTTTGAAAGAATAGATGCCATTCTGGCTAAGCGTCATGATGTTCATCCATTATTGTTATCGGGCTCCGATGTAAATACATCAACAGCAACTGTTACAAAATTTAGCACCAAAGTTGATCATTCTCTGTTAGAGTCGAAAGAGGAGGAGAATGATTTCAAGGGAGATACAGACTCCAGCACTTCAGACAAAGAAAGGGTGGCCTCTGAAACTTCTCCCGAAAATAGCAGAAAAAGCACATCTGCATCAGCATGCAGACGACGTGAAAAAAGAAAGTTTGCTAGTACTTCAGAATCAGGTACAAAGTTGATAGAAGTTGTATTAGAAATGGAAAAACAAAGAAAGATTGAAAGGGAGGAAAGAGAGAGAAAAAGAGACGAGCGAGCAAAAGAAAAAAATGACCTCTTAAGACAATTTTTGGAAATTATGAAAAACAAATAGAATGATATTCATGTATTGAAAAGGACTATATCAGCAGTATATTTTCTTTTTCAGGTTGCTATAAAATTTGTGAATTGCCACTGCACATTTTGAAGAAAATTTTTGAGTTTGTTCAAAGGGATGATCTTAATTGTAAATTGTTTTTAGTTTGTAAAAAGTTCAGAAATGTAGTCTACCTCACAAGAACTAAAATAATCATTCACATTGAAACACTTACAATTGACTGTGGCATGAAGTTGATGCCAGACTTGGAAAAAGTGACAATAATTGGACTAAGTGGTGGGCAGAAAACCAGTAATATACAGCCAATTATCAACTTATTTGATGTGAACTTTCAAAAACTTGAAAGTCTTGTCCTGAAAGGATTTTTTTTAAAGAATAATTTTTTTCAGTTACTGAGTTCTTTGTCACATGTAGAGTTACGGGTTTTGAAATTTGTGTTGTGTGATTACAGAACAGTTGGAGAACTGAAATGTATTCTAGAAATACTTCCCACTCTTAGATATTGTGATGTTGCATGCAATTTGGAAACTGTTTTGGACTATCATGTTTTTGCAGAAATAGCCAATGAATTGGTTGGTCAGGTGAACTTAAATCTGAATACTTTGGAAATGGTGCCATCACGTCTGCTCAGACACAAAAGAGCAGAGTACAGAGCTAAGTGGCCAACAGGGCAGCTGTTTGTTAGGCTGGATTTGCTGCATTTTACTAGATTTTAGCAAAGTCATATTTGTTGAACATTTGAATTGTTTGCTGTAAATTGCTATTCAATGTAGAAAAGATCACTTACCATTGGGGTCATTTGTGGCTGAATTTTACTAGATTTTAGCAGTCATGTTTATTTAATATTTGAAATGTTTGCTGTGAATTCCTAGTCAATGCAGAAAAGATCATCTGGGTATTTTCTGGTCAGTTGTTTTATACTTGAAAGTTTACTCATGTATAAACATTACATTGTTGATTTTTTGTATTTTAATTATTTTTCAGTTTCACTTGTTTATATTACTTTACATATGAATAAGATTATTCAAATGTACATTGTCTATATTTTTTCTACAATTTTTCTTTTTACAAATTTTGCTCAAGTAGAGTTTACATTTTCTTATGCCATTTTTAGTTATATTTCTTATTAAAGAATTACAATTTTATGCCATTTTCAGAGTTCTCATTTCTCATAGGATATGAAAGTAAAAAAGTCCCGATAGTCTCAACCAAGTTTGTGCACATGACTGTAAATGTTTACCATCTGTGTATGCTACTGTACAGTTGTACATTAACATGTATTTGTAAGTTCAGTGAACTTTGATAATATTGCCTGTATGGCAAAATAATCAGAGCAGTTAAGGAGGAATACTACACTAGAGAAATTTGATAGTATAAAAAAAAGATGGGGGATTTATATTGAAAAACTTCCAAAATTTACTCTATTTAGTCAAAAAATGTCGTTTTAGTACAAATTAATATGAATAAAATTTAAAACTCCTCCTGGATTTGAACCAGCGATCGACAGATTATGTACTACCTTAATAGGCAATTAAATCCAACATGAATAGACAAATATTGCCGATAGTTTTATTTGAGTTTTATAAGGAAGTTGGCCATTATAATGATGTAGTACGCCTCCTTAACCCTGCTTTCATTTAGAGTGCTCAAACCTTACTTTGTGGGTTTAAATTCCATTGTATCAAGTGTAAGAAAGGCGAATAAGGTCTCGGATGAAACCGCAAGAACCATAGTCCAGTGTTAATTGCTCAAAGATGGCAATGAAAGAACCTGCATTCTGCTTGGATTTGAATATGTACATGTATATTAAATTGCACATAGATCTTTATCTCCTTGATGTGAATGAGAAAAATTTAAAAGACACAAAGTATTTTGAAGTTTTATTATTTTCATCAAATGTTGGTTAAGTGAAAATTAACATTCAATATCTGCTAAAAGAACATGCTTTTTCATCTCAAATAAAAAAAATTATCTTGGAATTCAATGTACACTTAAAATGTTACATACTGGAAATAGTTAAAATGGAGTGAAATATGATATAATAAAGTTTTGTTCTCTATTTGGACAGTTTTCCAAAATACACAAAACACGTGTTGTTTGACAATTGTCACATTTCAACCCCATATAGTACATTTATTCATGTTGAGAATGAAATTATAAAGCTCTTGCTATCTGAAGTCTTTTTACTGATCCCCGGTAGAGTAAATTCTCATCAAAATTTTCTGCACCTGGCAATTGTTGAGGTACTGGGTCATCATTCAAAAATTCTCGAAAGTTATCATCGTTCATGATGCAAATATTGTGCAGAATGCATCCTGTAACTATTGTGTGTATGATGCTCTCCACTTCATTTTGATTGATGTGTTGCAGTCGAGTAAAACGTCCTTTCAATAGCCCAAATGCCCGCTCAACAGTGCTGCGTATACTGCTGTGTGTATAGTTGTAATGCAGCTGCACATTTGTAAGACGACCATTGTCCCTAAAAGGAGTCAATAACCAAGACATGTTAGGGTATGCAGAGTCCCCTAGTAAATGTCCCTCGCCACATAATGCTTGACCATTCTGAAAGAGTGGTGATTGTCGTAGAACTCGAGCATCATGCACTTTCCCAGGAAATCCAGCAAATATGTTGGTGAATCTTAAATCCTCTCGAACTACCGCTTGTAGAACAATGGAATAATAATCCTTACGATTATAGTAGTCTATTCCTCTGATTGATGGTTTTTTAATGGAAATGTGTGTTCCATCAATCATTCCAACAACACCTGGGAAATGTTTTAATTCCATGTACATATCCTTCATTTCTTGTTGCTCTTGAGGTGTAGGCCATAAAATAATTATATTCAATAGATAATCGTGTATAAATGTTATCAAATTACGTATTGCGTAGGAGGCCGTACTTTCACTCACACCAAATCTGTCAGCTATGGCTGCATATTTATCCATGCTAGCCATGTACCACAAGAATATCAAGAGGCGATCTTCTAAAGGTATTTGTGGCGATCCTCCTGTAGAATGTCTGCATAGAATCCCTGATACATTCTGTTCAACACATATCTCAGAAATTTTACCTCGGAGACATTCCACACTTATTCTGGAGACCCTGAAGAAAGTTTTAAATTCATCAACACGAAAGTGCAATGCAACATTGCCTGTGTAATTCTTCTGTCTGTGTCTGTCTTGTGGTAGGATACACTGGTTTGTTGATGAACTAAAAGAATATGAAATACTTCAGAATTAAGCCTAATAGTTTAGGATTTTATTTATGAGTATCCAATATTTAAAAACTGAATAAGTAGGCTTCCATTCTATTTCTATCCTAAAAGTACTGTTGCCCAATCTTGTAAGTTGTAACTGTTATTGTCAACTGGGGAGGGGGGGGGGTCATACCGACACCCCTTAAAAAATGCCTCAGAATTATTTGACATGCGAAAATTACTCAAATATAAAAAAAAAAGAAAAGAAAAAAAGAAATGGGTCAGACACGCTAGATCCGATGCTGAAAGTATTGTTAAACAGAAATTCCTGTCTTACCCACTCTCAATCGTTCTTTTATCTATGGACGTTTGCTGTTTGCGGCTGTAATTCCCATTACTGGCATTCATGAAATAAAGGGTAAGACTGAGGAATTTCGGAATAACACGCATTAGCTGTTACAAGACTACATACGAATCTACAATACTTACAAAAGTAGCAATAACGAAGATCCAATGTTTTCTTCATCGCTATCTTCCTCATCGCTGGTATCAGGGTCTTCAATAATTAAAAAAGATGCTGTTTTCTCTACCAGATCCATATAGTCTATGAAGCGGAAGTGACGTACCTACTTTCATTTTTATAGATTATCGACGTTTAGTCAAATTTCTGTTCGACTGGAACATCTCCGTTTAGTAAATTTCTTCTTCTGCGCAAGTGGGCGGAGCTTATTTTTATTCATCGGAAACGTACCAGTCGAAAACGCCAATTGTTAATAGATAAAACGTCGTCGATATATCTAAATGTCGAATTGAAGGCCACAGCAAGATATTTTTTCTTTTCCCACGTAGAAGTTTTTGAATAAATTCTGCTTCATAGGAATATAAAAAGAGATCAGCTAACAAAGTAGCACAATTCGTGCCTATTGGAATTCCAACAGACTGTTGGAAGACCTGATCACCAAACACCACGAAGATATTGACAATGAGGAACTCCAACATATATTTTACTTCAACTTCAGAGTACTTTTGCATGGAATCAGAGTGGTGTTTAACAAAGTATTTGATTTGGATAACTGATCACTGGATATGAATATTTATTTAATAATCTATATTTGTATGCAAAAATATTGATTAATATTCGATAATCTTGATTTTTATATGCAAAAATTGTGATGTATATTCGAGAATTTTGATATCTATATGCAAACATTTTGATGTATATTTGATAATCTTCATATTAACATGCGACAAGTTTGATTTACATTCGAAAACTCTTGATTTATATTCGATAATCTTGTTCAATTTATCGAAAAGAAATAAGAAGATGATCGAATATAAATAAAGATTTGTTGCATATGAACAAAATTTTCGCATAGAGATTACAAGATTATCGAATATAGATATTCAGTATAAGTCCAAATTTTTGGTCAGCATGTTTTCTTTATGGTGCCATCGTCTGCCGTGATGAGATACTTTGATTTTGAAGGTCCCATCCGTGCATCTTGTTATCAAGCTACTGTGAATATCTCTAAAATGCACGATAGGAATGCGTTACTGTTCATTTACTTTCATTTGGACGTCTATATATCATTGAACAATTATCGAGAGGGACGTTAAACAACATAGTAAAATTTAATCAATACTTTCATTTCAGTTCAAAATAACGTTGAACTGACAACTTTCTCTATTTTAACACAAAGGTGTACCCGCCAAATTCGATCAGTGACTATTCAATATTTTAACAGGAAGGTTTACCCGCCAAATACTATTGTTCACCACCAGACCGATAGAGGTCCCTACGCACCCAGTGCCACGCCGTTTGCTCTGAAGCTAGAAACTTATCTGAGGATGGCAAAGCTCCCTTACTTGGTATATATATATATGTAAAACTTATACGGTACCAATTTTGATGCACCAGATGCGCATATATATATATATATATATATATATATATATATATATTCTTCATTATGTCTAATTCAAATAAAAGGTCCAGGGGATGCAATACTTACGTGGATCAGCATGCTCAAACTGGGATGTCAATTATATTTAATGCTAACTGTGACTCACCACTAAATGCTTGAGTAATTTCAACGAGTCTACACTACATGATGATGAGCAACACTTTACAGACAAACTGTTATCTATCTATGGTGTGCAACAAACAAGGTTTTATGATAAAATTTCTAAAACAAACATCTTTTGTTCAGGGTCTAATAAACGTATTTGGATATGAATCCTATTTCAAATTCCGTACATCTGTTTTGAAAAATTGTGACAACGTATTACATAGATATAGCTCTCACAACGGTATGCGACCGGTCGAAAGGGTATGTTTGCTCCTAAGTCCTGGACCCCACGTCTAGTTTTTCCGGGGGGTCCAAGTATACCCTACACTAGATTTTGTATTCTTGATAGAATTATGAGATTTATCACTGGTCCCTTTAAGATAATTTCGATATCTTTACTTCCCATTTTTTGAACCTGTGAAAAATAGAACAAGGAAACACAATTGTTTAAACACATAATTTTGAATTTTCAAACATCTGTACACATTTACTTTCTGTACATTGGAAGGGTAATGGAAATATGCACAGTGTGTATTTATATTTACATGTAAATACTTGAATTCTGTTAGCTTGCATCTACTGTAGAATTGTAGCAATAACAGGAGATAATGACAGAAGAAAAACCGAAGGCTTCAATTAAGTTGCAAATTATCTAGTTTTCTAAAATGTTGTTGATATTTTCATATTTTTCTTTCATTGCAAATAGTTTTATATTTTTATTAGATACACCTTATAGATATTTTTATTCACACAGATAAAGCAACCCAATTAAACTCCAATCAAATTTGCTTGACTGTTTTTAAAGAATGTGCACGATAGTGGATCTAACAGAAGTTCTAAAGGAAAATTAACCTGGATAGAAGTTAATGGAGAGGAGATAGCAGACTCTGAATTCTGTATACAGTACGTCAATAGGAAATTTAATGTTAGCCTGGACGAAGGCTTCTCTGAGGAGGACCGTGCGACAGCATTAGCTATTCAGAGAATGGTTGATGAACATTTATATTGGTAAGTACTGACTATACAGAGAATGGTTGATGAACATTTATATTGGTAAGTACTGACTGTACAGAGAATGGTGAATGAACATTTATATTGGTGAGTACTGACTATACAAAGAATGGTGGATGAACATTTATATTGGTGAGTAATGGCTATACAGAGAATGGTGGATGAACATCTATATTGGTAAATACTGATTATACAGAGAATGGTGGATGAACATTTATATTGGTAAGTACTGATTATACAGAGAATGGTGGATAAACATTTATATTGGTAAGTACTAATTATACAGAGAATGGTGGATGAACATTGATATTGGTAAGTAATGACTATACAGAGAATGGTGGATGAAAATTTATATTGGTAAGTACTGATTATACAGAGAATGGTGGATGTACATTTATATTGATAAGTACTGACTATACAGAGAATGGTGGATGTACATTTATATTGGTGAGTGCTGACTATACAGAGAATGGTGGATGAACATTTATATTGGTAAGTACTGACTGTACAGAGAATGGTGGATGAACATTTATATTGGTAAGTACTGACTGTACAGAGAATGGTGGATGGACATTTATATTGGTAAGTAATGACTATACAGAGAATGGTGGATGAACATTGATATTGGTAAGTACTGACTGTATAAAGAATGGTGGACGAACATTTATATTGGTGAGTACTGATTATACAGAGAATGCTGGATGAACATTTATATTGGTGAGTACTGACTTTACAACCTAGGGTTAAGGGTTTGGTTCCAGGGTTGAGCCAAAATTATTGTAATAGTAATTATATATTTATTTATCATTTGAAATACTTGAATTTTGCATGTTGTGGTATAAAAACTAAATGCATAATTAGGAAAAGCAGAAAAGGATGTACCAAAGTTGTAAATTTCGCAACCCATGGTATTAATTGATCCTAAGATGGGTCCAAAGTAGTCATATTTGATCAATGTTAAACATATTATATCATGTAAAGCCTTTCATCACTATAGGCACTTTCAAGGGCATTTAAAAGAAAGATGCAATCTGAAAATTTATACATGTACTTTTGTTGAATACTAGTATTCAGAACAGGAATTTGTTTTCTAAATTCCATTGCCCTTGGGATTATTGAATACTTATAACTAATACTCAGGTGACCAATGAGGCCTGTGCGTCTCTTGTTCATTTTACCTTACGTTAATAGCACACCGTTTAAGGTTTCTTTATATCGTGATTATCACCTACATGTTAATCACATCTTTCAACGTACATTCGAAAGTTTCCCTGAAATTGCAGGACAATGGAATTACAACGATGGTTTTATGATTCCAAAGACGGAATTGACATCAGTAAAATGTTGAATATACCGTGGATCATCTCTCCAATGATAAGGAATTTGGTCAAAAAACAGAGCTACGCCCAGGGAGTGGGCCGACATACGGAGGAGGAAGTTCATCACGTCATGCACGAGGATCTAAAGGCTCTGTCAATATTTATGGGTAAAATTTGAGAAATTGAAGTATATACAATTTCACGATGATGGTATATTTGGAATGTCTGAAAAAGGCAAAATTAAAGAAGAGTGACCAATCTCATAAATCCTATAAAAAGAACAAAATGGAGAGCAGAGCAAACATGGACCATTGAAGACATTGATTGTATAACTAGGAGGACGCTTGACCGGTCACATCCACTGTGATCCCTCTGTCTGGACTAGGTAAACTTTAAGCGGTTCGCTACATATTAATTTTGACAACGAATTACACCGTTTACCTGATCAAGATGTACGGTTCACGGCGGTTGTTACTGGTCAACAGGAGATGTTTTGTTTTCCTAGGCACCTGATTCCGTCTCTAGTGTTTCCAGGGTCCGTGTTTGCCTTACTCTTAATTGTGTATTCTTCATGAGGTTACAAGTTGTAAAGACAATGCTTAGGGTAGGTTCACTTTATGTCGCTTTCATGTAGACTTTTTCCTTTTACAGGAAATAAGAAATTCTTACTTGGCGATAGGGTGTGTCAAGCTGACGGTGCAGTGTTTGGAATGCTGGCTCAATTCTACTGGCACGGTTTTGGGGGATATGGAGAAAAATCCATCCAAAGCAAGTTATTCTTTATGTTTTTAATTGTGTTTTGATAACAACGGAGAATTTTTAAATGGAGGTAATGACAACATATATCAATCAAATATCGACGTTTAAATCCGTGGTCGAGTGGTTAGAGCATCGCGCTCAAAATCACACGGCCTCTCACCTCTGTCGGCGCGGGGTCGAATCCTGCTCGCGCCGGTAAGTGAGAAAGTTTCCCAGTTTACTTTCGGAAGGTCGGTGGTCTCTTCCCAGGTACATTGTATCTGGGTTCTCTCTTCCACCAATGAAAACTGGGCGCCACCATATAACTGAAAAATTGTTGAGTGTAGCGGAAAACATCAATCAATCGACATTTAAAAGAATAAACTTAATTTGAGTACATTTCTACATTTGGATGTAATAGTATATTTGATAGGTTGCAGTTTGTTGTATATGTGATAGTTTGAAGTTTATTGTTATACAGGATATCTAATGGGGAATTGAGTTATAGAATAACCCTTTTCATGCATGGATGAATTCACAGAAATAACATTAATGCTATTGCTCTATAGAATATCGTAATTTGTATGACTTTTGTTCTACATGATATTCTTTGTGTGGCTATTGCTTTACAGAATATCCTAAATTGTGTGATTATTACTCTACAGAATATTCTAATTTATGTGGCTAACGTTCTACAGAAAATCCTAATTTGTGTGACTATTGATCTACAGAATATCCTAATTTGTGTGCCTATTGCTCTTCAGAATATCCTAATTTGTGTGGCTACTGTGATCGCATGAAGGCGGAATTCTGGCTGGACTGGGACGACTGCATCACGCATGGAGGGACGAAGAAAGCAACAAAATGAAGTCACAGTGTCGATTATCATTACTAGACCTTCACATTTTATAGCATTGCTGGACCTTCACATTTTATAGCATTGCTAGACCTGCACATTTTATAGTATTGCTAGATCTACACATTTTATAGCATTGCTACACTGTAGATGTGGACAGTGTAAAACATGTCTAGATCCACACGTTTTATAACATTTCTAGATTTACACGTTTTATAACATTTCTAGATTTACACGTTTTATAACATTTCTAGATCTACACATTTTATAACTTTGCTAAATCTACACATTTTATAGCATTGCTAGATGTGCACAGTGTAAAACATTTCTAGATCTACACGTTTTATAACATTGATTAATCTACACATTGTTATTAAAACTAACATACTACTCAGAGATGTACGTACAACGATAACGTTTCCAGTTTGCATCATTACAACAAAGTATATACTCACACTACTGTAGTACTCTGATGTTAGTATTGTTACTGAGCGGTGTTACATGTACTTACCCGCTACATATATGTACATAGATTAGATCAGTTTGAAAACAATGCAGATCGGTTTTATATATTGATAGTCTTTAGTTACCGATTATACTATAGTTGCATGTTATGATGCTTAAAAGTGTTTTTTTTTTCTAATTTGAGTTCGTATTTGGATATATATTGCGAGTAAAACTATATACGCTGTATGTATGTTTTACTGTAATTATGCCGACAACTTCTGTAACAGACACCACATATTCTTACTGACATTTCAAAATTCCGTGTCGATCATTAAAGATCATAGAGATTTCCGGGGGAAAATTCGTTATACGATCTTATTTTAGTGGTGAAACTTAATTCAAACTTAAATGTACACAGGAGACCATTGCTGTTCTGTGTGGCGAATTTAACATGGTCAATGAATAAATAAAAAATCAGTATATGCACCCAGGGGTGCATGATCCGAGTTGCATGGGATACATTGTAAAGCCAGGAATGACGTGGTATATTTATAATTGTGAAGAACTAATTTCAGTTTTAAACTTTTCGAGTTACTGTCCAGAAACCATATTTGTCTGAAGTTTTCAATCTATATTCGGTCACTGTGACTTTGACCTTTGTTCTCCAAAATCAATAGGGACCTTGCTTTGCTGGTATCCAACAATATATCCAAGTTTCATTTGATTGAAATTTAAAATTTTCTAGTTATCCTCCGGAAACCAAAATCCTTTTGGAATTTTAAATCTATTTTCGGTCACTGTGACCTTGACCTTTGACCCATTTTCTCCAAAATCAATAGGGGTCTTCCTTACCTGGTACATAACAATATATTTAAGTATCATTTGATTCGGATTTAAACTTTCTGAGTTATCATCCGGAAACCAAATATTTCTGAAATTTTCATTTTATATTCGGTCACTGTGACCTTGACCTTTGACCTTTTTTCTCCAAAATCAATAGGGGTCTTCCTTACATGGTACCCAACAATATATCAAAGTTTCATTTGATTAGATTGTAAACTTTTCGAGTTATCATCCGGAAACCAATTGTTGACGCCCGCCCGCCCGCATCACCAAACCAATAGCCGAGTTCAACTTCGTTGCAACTCGGCTAATAATATATTACAAAA
The DNA here is from genome assembly GCF_947568905.1 of Ostrea edulis. NCBI lineage: Eukaryota > Metazoa > Mollusca > Bivalvia > Ostreida > Ostreidae > Ostrea > Ostrea edulis. The sequence continues at coordinate 70,459,123 of NC_079167.1, forward strand.
TTGTGCATAGGGCAAACTCCAACCCCTGGAAACATCAGCGGTTGGATCAGGTGTTTAGGGTGTGCATGTATCTTATGTTAAACGGTTACACCTGCTGTGTGCCTTCGATATTCAGCAGCTTATACAAATCTATTAACTAAGACTGTTTCAATAATTCTAAAAATCTGATAAAACTTCTTAACTTAGATTAAGTATTGAGACGTTTTAGTAGTAATTGCTTTTTGTGACCTTTCCGCCCTTGAAATGAAATTGACAAAATGGAAATTTACTTATTTTTGGGTAGTGGTTTTCATATTTTCTTGTGAATTTAGTTGATAATTAATGCATGCATCTTTATGCCAAGACATCTCTGGAATGCAAAGGTTGAGATAACGATCAGTGATCAATCTCACAACTCCTATAAATAATACAAAAGTATAAACACGGACCTCTGGATATTTCAGAGATGAGACCATGTACCTAGGAGGAGTAAGCATCCCATGTCGACCGATCACATCCGCCGTAAACCCTACATCTTGATCAGGTGAACGGGGTGATACGTAGTTACAATCGGTGTGTAAAGAACAGCCTAACAATTGGTATAAATAAGACTTTTTATCATATTTATTTGTGGAAATTTCGTTTTCCACTAAAGACTAATAAGCGATAGTTTTAGGGATGATTAGTATTCTATCGTGGTGATTCATCTTCATTTTTTTTTTAAATCCAAGGATATATTGATCTACATCACTGAATTCGTGAGTTTAAGCTCAGGCAAATGAATCTCAGAATATTTTACCCATTCTTCAATAACCGATGTACATACTAGTATTAGTTTCTGCTTTTTTACTTATTTGGTTCATCAGAGATAAAACGTCCATCACGACCCGAAGTATCACAGCAGGCATATAACGTAGAAGACTATTGTTTAAAGTCGAGCAACCATAATTGAAACATCAACGTTACTACACCTCCCATGGGGATCCGGGTTAGAATAGGTCTTCAGTACCCCTTGCTTGTCGTAAGAGGCGACTAAAATGGGGTGATTCTTCGGATGAAACCGGAAGAACCGAGCCCCGTGTCACAGCTGGTTTGGCACAATATAAACCCCTCCATGCCCAAAGGCCGTAAGCGCCGAGCCTAGGTCTAAATTTTGCAGCCCTTCACCGGAAATGGTGACGCCTCCGTATGAGTGAAAAATTCTCGAACAGGACGTTTAGCACTATATACAACTAACCAACCACTAACAATATTTTCAATGCTACCGGTCACATTGACTTTATGATTAGAGATTTCACTTCATTGCATCAAATCTGACATGTAAAATAGACAGTGACAACTCTTTCACTAGATTCCTAGCATTTACAGGTAGAAGAAAGGGTTTGTGATTGCGCGGAGTTCCATCTAGCATAGCTATATATATATATATATATATATATATATATTCATATATTCCCCCATGTATCAGAAGACCTGTATGTCGGTGGGTGTCGTAAAATAGAGACACCGACAGAAGTGACCTTCAGAAGGGAAATAGAGGACACAAGCTGTATGATACTAAAACCTTCACATTTATATAAAGGAGAGATAAGGATGCTGAGTGGCAGTCATAAGGAGGGATTCAGGTTTAAATCATCTGACAGAGATTACAAGTGTCGGCTCCCTGGTCATAAGGTGATTTGTGATATGTACCAGTCCTCGTTTTATCGCCTATCCAGACATACACTTACCTATATGGAGACCCCTGATACTCCCCCAGGATTTGTCATATTACAACTTCTCACACCGTCAAGTAGAGAACTTGCCATTCCGTCACTGTTGGAGAGAAACAATACTGAATACATTTCAAGTTCATTGCTGTCGGATGGGAAACCAACAATCATGGAATGTATTTTATCCAGATCATGAAGGTAAGAATATTCATGGTCCATGTCACAACTAATATTTTGAAAGAAATTGTTTCTGACGAATTACTGTGTTCTTATTTCATGAAAACGATATTATTTTGGAGAATTCAAGAAAGTTCTTCAACTCCATGGTTACCAATAAACATTGCTTCAACATGTTTGGTTTTGTTTCAAATCCTTGATGCAATGCGCATATACCGGTTACCTTCCAATTGTTTTTAATCCAGTGAACATGTTCGTAGGAAAAGTCATTGGGGCGTAACAGATATCCATGTATCAAAAGTTAGAAACATTTTACGAAATGGGCGTTATCTTCCTCTTACATAGTCCCACTCTGAGAGAGATTCTGATCCCAGCCGTCTCCGATCCACACTTTGTAATGCTAGTCCCACTCTGAGAGAGATTCTGATCCCAGCCGTCTCCGATCCGCGCTTTGTAATGCAGACAGAAGTTATCTCACTCTCAGAAAGATTCTGACCCCAGCCATCTCCGATCCACGCTTTGTAATGCAGACAGGGGAAAGTTACCTCAAGTCAGAATAAACTGACAGAATAGATTGATTTAGCTTTTCTTTTAAACATGGAAGTGTGTTGTATACATCAGATTTCCTTTAAAACATGATGCATTTAAATGTTCTCAACCTGCCATAACGTTACATTGCAGGTTTATGTTGTATATGCCTTACAATTAACTTCCATGTCTAAGAACAAGATCTGTTTGTGAAACACAAATGCCCCTGATAATGGTCAATTCCATAGATGGCCAATGTCACAAGGACCAGTAGAAAATCTTGTCACAAGAAATGCTCATGTGAAATATGAAATATCTAATATTTACCATTTAGAAGCTATGACCAATGTCATTTTTTAAAAAGTAGGTCAAATGTCAAGGTCAAAAGGTTTAGTACCCATGGAAAGGTTTTGTCACAAGGAATACTCATATCAAATATCAAAGCTCTAGCACTCACTGTTCAAAGGTTATTAGCAAGGTTAAAGTATTAAAAACGCATCAAAGATGCGTATATATGGCCGAGTTGCAGTTTGGAAAATTATGCACGCTTGCATTCACGAAGTAAAAACATGCACGTATTTAATATAGTTTATATAAGTATGAAGCTTTGAATGGCCGCAATAGGTATTTAGTGTGATAATAACCTTGACTTTGGCGTTTGGATTTCAAAAGCAACATGAATCTTGAATGCCATGAGGATTTGAAGTCTGATAAACATTACACCAGCAAGTACATGTATAAAAGTTAGAGGCAAGCTCAAATCCACAGTATATAGTGAAAAAGAGACATTGACCTTTGACCTCAAAATAGATAGGAACCTTTCTCTTATGGATGTGATCAAAATGCAAGTCTGACAAAGACGCACCAAGTAGTATGAAAGTTAGAGACCGGACAAGCTAATTGTAGACGCCGCCCGACTGGACGCCCATCCTTCGCCAATTTAAAAGCTGAGATTTGCTACGCAACTCGGCTAAAAAGTAGGTCAAACTCCAAGGTCAAGGTCACAGTGTCAAAAGTTATTAGCAACGTTATAGTTTCAGACAGAATGACAGACAGGACCTTCGGTCTCGGGGGCATAAAAAGAAATACACCATTAATAAGTCAATAATCTACATGTTAGATCTAGTTTTGAAGTTGGTTTGTGTATGTAAAACTTATACGGTACCAATTTTGATGCACCAGATGCGCATTTCGACAAATAATGTATCTTCAGTGATGCTCAACCGAAATGTTTGAAATCCGAAATAACTATGAAGTTTTAGAGCTAAATATAGCCAAAAACAGCGTGCCAAAAAAGTGGAGCCATTTCGTCCAAGGATAAGAGCTATGCATGAGGGAGATAATCCTTAATTTTGAAATGAATTTCTAAATTTTATAACAGCAGTTAAATATACATCCGTATTTTCAAGCTAGTAACGAAGTACTTAGGTACTGGGCTGTAGAGACCCTCGGGGACTAACAGTCCACCAGCAGAGGCCTCGACCCAGGGGTCATAATGTAAAACTTATACGGTACCAATTTTGATGCACCAGATGTATCTGATGGTTTGTATCGTACGATACCGGTAGATATCAAACTGCGCTAACTTTATTGTATCTTGTTTAACGTCTCTCTCGAGAATTTTTCACTTATGTGAAGACGTCACCAAGACCGGTGAAGGCCTTCAAATGTAAGCCTTTGCTCGGTGCTTACGGCCATTGAGCAGTAAGGATTCTTTAACGTGCCACACCTACTATGACACGAGACATTCGTTTTTATGGTCATTTCCAAGGACCCGTGACATTCTTCCTCCGAGGGCGATGGAACTGTCACTACCAGTTTTAACGACTTCCGTCTGCCGCGGACTGGATTCGAACCCCCAGCCTTCCGCATGCTCTAACCTCTAGACCACCACTGTGGTCAGTGAAGCAGAGACTCTTACAGCCCCATATAATGTATGTCGGTACATCAGTATAAAAAAAGTGATGGAAGCGTTTTGTGTGGTGTTGAATGTGACGTATCCCGGGTTCATTTGGTGCATGGATTGATTGATTGATTGTATCTTGCTTAATTTAAAGGCCGGGAGTAACCTAGAAAAATGTACACCCCTACAGCAATTAAGCATATATGGCAAGAGGGCAGGGCTTAGCAGTGTTATCAGAATAAGCAGCAGTCTGATGCTTGACTCTACACGTGCTCTGTAGCAGACGATATTTTGAACAGGGAGACTGGCATGATTTATCAAAATAAACTAAAGTTTTCCCGCATTTTTCTACCACTCTGCTCGATCCGTGAGGCACTGAAAGGATATGTTTTTACTTTAACAAAACTTCACCCTAGGAACTACAAGATGAATTCATCATTGTTTTATCCATGTCTTTTAAAACATGTAGTTTTTTGATAATATACACATATATTGGTATATTTGATATACTAATACTTATGATTTTCCTCTTGGTACCTTTCAATTATGAGAAGAATTTGGGGGGAAATTGTAGCTGTGCAATGGAGGACATGTGCATTGAAGGATTATTAAGAAACACTTTGTCCATTATGATATTTGGAGACCTGTGATTGTTTCTTTTGACATTGTAATGTCCACACGTAAGAGTCCAGATTGAGAGTAATTTTAGAGTGATGGTTGAACAATTGGACATATTTGTCATCATTGATGAGAGACAATGGGAGTTACACAACTGGCCTAGGAGATTGTTGCTTAATCAGACAAACACCATGCTTGACATTTTTCGAGAAAAGGTACCAGCAATCCTGCAAAACTCTGAAACAGAGATCAGACTGAACAGTCCTAATGAGTTATTTTTATAAAGTTAACCAATTTTTTTTTTAAAGGAATGTGATTATATATAATTAAAAATTAAAATCTGGATTTACCAATGATATATGAGTAAGTACTTTTTTTTCCACGTTGTACAGTGATTTGATTACATGTTTCCTTTGGTGCAATCCCGCTCATCTAGAACTAGACAAACATGCTCGCGCAATATGTGAGTCAACATCCGGTGTAAACAATAACAAAAGATAATGACACCCACAAACTGCCAATCTCTAGTTTGAAATACAAATTTAGCCCTGCTTCAGATTTTTGAGGCCAAAATTAAAACTTCATGAGAATTTATATCTAAAATAGATATGACCAATATATGCACAGTTATGAGGGGAACAAGCATACCCATTTTAAAATTTCAGTACAACAGCTTAATCTTTATTTTTGCAAAATAAGTGCTGCAATCTGAATGTGACCAGAAAATTCATATATTCCACCATTTTCACCGATTGGCTGCTTTTATACCCAACTGCTGGCCTTTAACGCCTCTCTCGAGAATTTTTCACTCATATGGAGGTACATGTACGTTACCAAGATCAGTGAAGGGCTTCAAATTCAGGCCTATGCTCGCGGCGCTTACGGCCATTGAGCAGTGAAGGTTCTTTAGCGTGCCACACTTACTGTGACACGGGACAACCGTTTGTAAGGTCATCTCCGAGGACCCGTGACATTCACACCTGATGCCGAGCGTTTGGCGATGGAACTGTCACTACTTGTTTTAACGACTTAAGTCTGTCGCGGCCGGGATTCGAAACCCGGCCTCCTGCATACGGGGCATGGGGTTGGAAAGTTGATATCCACTAGATAAAGGGGTAAATATGTGATAAAATATTTTAGTGTGTTATCTTCCTAATGTGAACTATCGGGTTTACTTACACTCAGAAAGATTTACACAGGAAGACATAATTAGTTATGACAAGGGTGGGGGGGGGGGCAATAAAACGGTTTTCATTTTTTTATTTCTTTCATTAGTTAATCATTAAGCAAAATTTGAAGTTTGGCACTTCACAAAAACGATTGCATCTTGGGATGTTTAAAAATCTTCCTTGTTCGATAGCAAGCTCATGAGCACTTATTCTAATTTTACAAATCATTGATCTATCAAATCTAAATTTGTTAACATAGTCTGATCGTTTATTCATATTATGTAATTTACTGAAAAATGTTAATTTGTCATAATTATGGATATTTGCATTTTGCAAAAAAATGATCAGTATATATATAATTCCTTGTTTAATAGAATGATCAGTATATATATAATTCCTTGTTTAATAGAATTGATATATAAGGTTTTACATCACTATTTTTATTCATGATGAAAGCAAATCCTATACTATGTATTTAGTTTCTTGCCCATGAATTTGATAGTTTAGTTGTTTGATATATCTTATTAACTATAAAGATTCATCCCGAGTTTGAATATGATCTATAAGAATTTATCACAAGACTGTAAGATTACATGTCCTAAAGGTAAACGATTGAGCTCTGCTCGATCGGCATGCATCATTAGAAACTCAAGTTTACTATGAACTCCCAGAATTTCTTTTATAAATTTCATATGAATGTTTTCGTACGATTCGGATTCTTTATAATCAGGTTTTTAAAAAGTCCCCAAATTTCACTTGGAACGATATAATGAAATGGGAACAACCATAGTATCAAAAATAGTGTAATCATAAACTCAACCACAAAAACAGTAAAATCAAAGATTGTTTGATCTGCAGAATATTGTAACTAGTAAAAGCCTTTCCAGAATGTCAATTGTTCATAAACGGTGGTGTTTTTTTGTTTTCTTTGTATAGATAAATAAATTAGCAATAATATGTGCAAAATTTGCATGGCCTGTCTTTGTGTCCTATATCTTAACTTTATCATGAAGTATGAACTTCACCCCTTGGGTGCCCCTCCAGGCATTTATAGGAGTGCAGGCGTTAAACAGGCATCATGGACATGGAAACAATAAAGAGTTTCGTGACGACGCACCCCAGGGAGATCTGCATTACGGCTGTCGTGGGGGTGGCGCTAATCGCCGTCATCAGGAGGAGACGGAAGCGGGAGAAGTGAGTTAGATGATTTACTGTTTTCCGGTACCTGTATCGTTATTGTTAATTTTCATTCGACAGTCCCTTTCTTTTTACTTCAATTTGAAGGTTTAAGTGCACAGAAATCATTTCAGAGTAACGATAACATCTTAATGTTTGATAAAAACACCTTAATTTATTCACCGTACATCGAGGATCGATCGAGTTACAACAAATGTAATGCTCACTAGGGAGAATATGTACTTAGAGTTACCTCCCTTGGACGTAGCACTATTGATTTTATTTTGAGTGTTTGCTCGCATGTTATTTCAAGATTTTTCTCAAATAAACAAATTTTGTCATTTTTTTCTCTAATTACATGGTTCTTATGCATACTAATCCTTTAGCCAGACTTCCCAGCAAGGCGTTTAACATTTTGTTTATACAGTTCCTGAAACGTTACACTTTCTCACTTTAAAACCGGTGAGTGAACGCTGAACGAACACAGAGCGAATGTCGAGTGCCAATCATTCTCAAACAAGCGACCTACCTTAGTAGCTAATATACTGCACATAATGCAAAAAAATAAATAAATAAAAGGCACCCTTTTCTTTTAAAAGCAAATGTTATAGTATTATACGATTGTTGAACACATTACTCAATTTTGAAATAAATACATTGCGCACTGAGAATTGAAATGACAAAATGACTTTCATAATTGCGAACCTTTTTGCATGATTGATTCAGACATATGATTGAAGTTCATGTATACGTTTACTGGTAGATGTACTTAAGTTTCGTACGAGTTGTACACACACACACACACACACACACACACACACACACACACACACACAGATATATATATATATATATATATATATATATATATAGCTATAGCACAGGAAATTTTACTTTATTTGGATACCCACTTCCGCCCCTACTCGGGGTTGAACTCACGACCTGCGGAACCAAATCTCCCAGCAGCATGTAACCAGTGCGCTAGACTACTCGTCATATTTAAGTCATAAAACTTGCTTTCGATGACGATGGAATATTCTCGCAACGTTGTCACACGCTACACGGTCATTGAGAATGGAAATGGGATACAGTTATTTAACGTACTTTTAAGAGGATCATCGAAATAAAGTGAAATTTTCTGTGCTTGATATTAGATATTTCTTCACTTAGGGTAGTTATGTTCATTTAAGAGTTCATTACTATTTCCGTGCTTTATATATAATATTTCAAATGCAATGTATATCTTGTATGATCCTCTTAAAATACAGGTGAAGTATTTCTAACGTGTTTATAGTGGTTTTTTATTTCAAGTTTTACTCCTATGAGAGAGAGAGAGAGAGAGAGAGAGAGAACAATTGAAGAGTTAAATAACTTATAAATTTAGTTGTACAAGTGCTGTTTGTAGTTAATTTCAAGATGTCGACATTAATATTTTCACAGGAAGGTCTACCCGCCAAATACGATTGTTCACCACCAAATGGGGAGAGGACCGTACGCCCCTAGCTTAACTCCCTTTGCTGTGAAATTAGAAACCTATCTCCGGATGGCGAAAGTTCCTTTCTTGGTAAATATACATGGAATGGACCAAAACTAAACCAGTTATTGATGATATCAAAATAGGTGGATGAAATACTAAGTCAAATATCGTTTTTTGATAATTAAAAGTAACGTATACAAATTGATGTAATATGTAAGATTAGATTTTAAATTCATTTCTGTGAAAGATTTCACCACGATAACAATGAAAAGTAGCAAACTACTACATGATAACGTATGGATTTTTATGAATTTGTTTAAGAATGAGCACGACAGTGTCACCAACAAAAGCTCTAAAAACAAAGTGACGTGGATTGAGTGTAACGGGGAGGAGGTCGCGGACTCTGAGTTCTGTATCCAGTATGTAAACAATAAATTTAATGTTGACCTCGACAAAGGATTCTCTGACGAGGACAGGGCAGCGGCGTTAGCTATACAGAGAATGGTGGATGAACATTTATATTGGTGAGTACTGACTATACAGAGAATGGTGGATGAACATTTATATTGGTAAGTACTGACTGTACAGAGAATGGTGGATGAACATTTATATTGGTAAGTACTGACTATACAGAGAATGGACACTTGAAATACAAAGAATGATAGTTAAACGCGAAAAAAGTAATGCCAAAAGACCTACCAATTTATGTATATAAGATTTGATGAAATGACAATGGGGATGAGTATGTTGAATATCTAACGTTTAAGTATTGTGGATGATGCGGGATAACCTCCCCAGTCTCGAAATGTTTTTATTATATATTTTAAAACAACAATTGTCGACCTTGGATGTTACATATGTATCCTGCAACATACACAAAACGCGATCTTTATTTCTGCAATATTGCAGGGCAGTGGCATTACAGCGATGGGTGTATGATCCTAAAGATGGCATTAATGTAAGTAAAAATATGAATTTTTCGTGGACCTTGGCTCCTCTTGTACGGAGGATGATTGCCAAACAGAGCTACGCCCAGGGAGTGGGCCGACACACGGAGGAGGAAGTTCATCACGTCATGCACGAGGATCTAAAGGCTCTGTCAATGTTTATAGGTAAAATTTGTGAAATTAGAGGATTATCATATAATTCATGTTGATGTAACCTCATTTGATATTTTGTTTTTGTCCCTTAGAAAGATATCTTTACTTTTACTCATGCTTTCTTTCTTGATTGATTGATGTTTGGGGTTGAACACCGTTTAATTTATGAATTTTAATATTCTAAGCACGTCATCAAGGTCCATTTTTGCTTCACGCGACTCGTATTTATATATACAAGTACCTCTATATGTTGAAAACAAACATTTGATCCTTTCAGTGTTACTCAAGAGTATTAATTGTATGCATTCTATTTTTACAGGAAATAAGAAATTCTTATTTGGCGATAGGGTGTGTCAGGCTGACAGTTCTGTGTTTGGAATGTTGTCCCAGTTATACTGGCAGAGTTATGGGGGATATGGAGAGAAAGCCATCCATGGTAAGCCATGTTGCAACCACTAACTATATGTAATGAGATATCGTTGCATTGTGAAGCAACATAACAAACACTAATGTATTTTGGATCGTCCCACCTTTATAAACGCCTTTTCATCGTTAGAAGTCTGAATTTTCAAATACATCTAACATCCACAAAGACTATTTCAAATAATTCCCGTTCATTTCATTTGTGTACCCAAAAAAATGTCATAAGTATTATAAATTATGCGGGTGGGTTTTACCCCAACCTTTTTGTAAATCATTCTCATTCACTCGGTAATAAATGATTGGATTGTCGGTGTCCTACGTTTTGTATTGTATAGTGGGGATTGAAATTAGTATGCTCACTGAATGTTCTTTAGTGCTACCCTTCGTTAGCCTTTCACGGCAAATGAACTCCAATAATGTTTTAATTGTATAATTTTTCATTTGTATTGTATCCGAGGGATTGTATATTTTGCTTTCTTATGAGGGATTTTATTTGTCAAAATTTGGCCATTATCATGTTGCAAACGAGCGAGATGTTCAAGATGTGTAACCAGAATATAAACTGGTCCCCTATTTCAGTGCAGGACAACTTAAACTTGATAAGCTAGGGAAAGTTCAATAGAATCTACTACACCAGAGAAATTTCATATGGATGAAAAAAAAGGATATACATGTATACAACAACATTTTGAAATTGAAAAAAAATTAGTATTAGTAGAAAGCAATGTGGAAAAATTTAAAAACTTTGCAGTCGAGACACTAACCTACTGAGCTACTCAGCTAGGGAATTTAATCTACATGGAATAGACAGATATTGATGCTGTTTATACTTCCATTCATTTTTGAAAAGGAAATCAGCCGTTGTGGCGATGTCCAGAAGTATGTCTCCTTGAGGGGTATCAACTGCGACGCTTCTTGTCGACGTACTTCATAAAGTGTGTTTACTAGCGTTTCCGGAAAAGTCGGCATGAAGCATTGCATTTTATACCCCCCATGAATTTTCAATAATCAAATTCACATTCTAGTTTCATTTCTGTTAGAATCCCCAGCTGTTGAAATAGACGTAGTGTATTTATCAAGATTCACGTACGCATTGTTCACAACCGTATCGCAGTCATGAGGAAATGGCTATCATTACAATTTGTAGAGATATCATTGGAAAAAATATATGTAGATAACCAGTGGAAATAAAAAAGACATAGCCTATGGCTGGATAAGTGAACATTGGTTTAAACTAATGAAATCCTTTGTACATATGTAAAAACCAAATTATTTTGGTTGTTACAATGGGTTTCATTGATTTAAACCAACCCTTCGTATGCGATACAAATGAAAAATTATACAATACAAATGAAAATTTATACAATACAAAGCAAAAAGATCAAATACGACAACGTTTAACATGCAATACCCATTGTAATTGCTCATGCATGCACGTCATCGAGAAAATACACCATGTTCTTCCAAACATCTGCATATTCACGAATATTGTTTTATTTCAATCCTCAGAGTAGTTTTGGATTTTTCGTCAGAAAAAAATAAATAGATAAAAACTCCGGAGAAATGAAATAGTACGTGTAGAAAGAGAAAATCATGTTGACGAGTTCATGTAACTCAAACAGTCTAAAAATGTTATCAATTAATGATAACAATGCTCTTTTTTTTCTTTCTTTTTTTTTTTTTTTTTTAACTTTTTACTGGTGACTTCATAGCATTTATACAGATTTATTTACGTACTTCGTTACTAGCTTGAAAATACGGATGTATATTTGATTGCTGGGATAAAATTTAGAAATTCATTTCAAAATCAAGGATTATCTCCCTCAAGCATAGCTTTTATACTTGGACGAATTTGGCTCCAGTTTTTGGCACTCTAGTTTTCCTTTTAACTCTTTCAAGTTTATTGTTATTTCGAATTTCCAAAATTTCGGCTTGAGCATCACTGAAGAGACATTATTTGTTGAAATGCGCATCTGGTGCATCAAAATTGGTACCGTATAAGTTTTACATTTAAATTACGAAATAGTAATAGTATGATATCCCGTCCATGGGTGAATAAATTCACAGAAATAACGTTAATGCTATTGTTCTACAGAATATCCTAATTTGTGTGACTATTGTCCTACAGAATATCCTAATTTGTTTGAATTTTGCTCTACAGAATATCCTAATTTATGTGGCTATTGCTCTACAGAATATCCTAATTTATGTGCCTACTGTGATCGCATGAAGGCGGAATACTGGCCAGACTGGGACGATTGCATCACGCATGGATGGACGAGGAAAGCGACGAAATGAACGAACTCGGTATAGGTCTTGATACCCCCACACCGTCATCGTCGTACAGTCGTGTGCATCAGGATGACCTACATACACACTCCTCTCAGTTCATCAGTACAGAATGGTGTAAATTTACCTGTAACATTAGTTGCCAATTTTAATAGATATAAAACATGGAATAGATATATATGTTGTTTTGTCATTAGTAATATGCTTTCAACTAAATTCGAGATTATTCTTTGCAAGTTTGTTTGTTTTTAATTTAGTCATAAACTCAACAATTTACTTATTTGAAAGCCTGATGGGAATATACCGGTAGTATTTCAAACATGAAAATAGGTGTTATCTCGATGTTAAAAAATATATCAAGTGGGTATTCTAGCATGATCTGATCAAAGTCCAAGGTAAGACTTTAATCATATTATAGCACAAAAGCTCTGTAAAACAAAACAACCCACCGTCAATAGGTACAATGTTTACTGTGTATAAGGTTATTTTCGCCCCGTGTTACTTTCGTCCTTTATATGTGTAGATATTCGTCACGTTTTAAATTCAACTAGACATAGTTATGTTAAACAAGGTAAGTTCATCATATTTGAATTCGCACAGACTTAAATTTGCCCACTTACAGCGAGGACGAAAAAAGCGAAAATAAAATGGGGTGAACATTTCCCTGTATACAGTAATTTATGCATTAAACATTTGAAATGAGGGTTACTGGACGTGTGTCTCTTGTATACAACAGATTTTGATGTTGTTTTCATGAAGAAAGTGCTGCAACTCTGGTCTCTTGTTAGATATTCCCTTAGCTTTCCAGTGCAAGATGTTAATATCTGGTTGTTGTTTCTGCTTTTAGTTGTTCTTTCGGCCAGTAGCTTTCCTGACTCCACAATACGAAACTAAGATATCTCCAGTAGCAGTGGTTGGGCTCCTTCGAGACAGGGAGCCCGACACTGTACCTGCCTGGTGGGTCCTCTCAGGGCGAGCAACATAGCGGTTGGTTGTGATTCTAAATGTCATAATGGTTGTAAATGCATGGTGTTGTGGTCTGTTCAAGTGCGCCAGTTACGGCCGAAACACCTCCGAATTCAGCACTTAGGGTTTCTATTTAGGTTACCTCTCTCTTAGCTTCTGGTATTAAAACCCAATCTAATTAAGTTCAGATCTTCTCTAACTGTTACACTGGGGAAGTATCTGACAGCATTGCATTTGAGGTCATGTTATTGACCCCAGTCTCATGAATAATTAAATAAATAGTCGATCAATAACAATAGCTTGACAAGGAATCGTTTTACTGAAGCGTATTTGGACTGTAGGCGTCGATCCCTGAAAAACCTAAGGAGGAATGCTACATTAGAGAAATTTGATATGGATGAAAACTGGAGGATATGTACAAAACTTTCAAATCTTTATTTGGTCAAAAATGCAGTTTTAGCAGAGAGCAGTCTTATATAAATTATAACCTTCCGCTGATCTTGAACCCACAATCTACATTTTAACTACAGTGCTAACCTACTGAGCTACATCTACTCAGCTAGACAATAAAATTCTAAATTGATAGACAAATAATGCTGATATTTATTTTTTCATTCATGTTTTTAAAGGAAGTCAGCCATTATGATGATGTGGAGTACCTTCTTAAACGAATTCCAAATATCAGATACTATACATCCATTATCGTTAGAATATAATGTATGTGGTATTCTAACATCGCTCATGGCCACCGTCATCTTCGATGATTATCATCCCGTGCTTCACGGCAAAATTGTCATGTTAGCGAAAGCTGTCATTTGATTGGTCAAGTGTAAAAGGTGAAATAACACGACCTCAAACGCAATGCTGTCCGATCCTTCTCCAGTGTAACAGCGTGAGAAGATTTTAATAAGATTGGTATTAAACTTTTCCTTGACGCACAGGAGGGACTTTACACGTACCAGACAGGATTTTCCCCTGGGGTTTCTCCCAAAGCGTTTCCTATAAAAGGGTATCCACAAGGCAGCAGAGTTATTTGACACATAGTTGGAGCAAGCTTGATAAGTACTAGGGCATTTCGACACGCCGGTGGGCATATACACTGCATCTCTGCAGCCCTTGCTGCTCCGAGATCCCCGTCAATTAAGCCTTGGATACTAGATCCCAGTTGACGTGCATTGTCGCGGGAAAGCATTGAAGGCTTTGTACTGGCAAAGTAAGATTTACGCATTCCACTTTCCCTTTCACATACTAGTGGGCTAACCAGCGGCAGTAGTAGATCTACAATTTTGATCTCCGCCACATTAGACGCATGTCACTACTCTGTGGTGAAACACCACCAACGCACCTATTCTACATATCTAAGCTAACTTCTAATATTCAGTAACAGTATTTATCAAATGTGTTATTAAAACTAAGACTACAACTCAGGGATTGCGAAATTCACAAATTGTGTATGATTGTCCCTTTCTTCTTCTCCTCGATATGCAATTAGTTTTTATATAGCATCAGAAAATTAAAGAAGCTTTTCAAGTGATAAAGACAATTAATCACTATGACCATTTTGGTCCCACCCTCGTACTAAAACCCTTCAGAATTATACAATTTTGATAAAGAGCTACCTTCTCCTTTTGAATATCCATTTAGTTTCAATTTAGTATCAACAGCATTAAAAAGATGTCATTCATATTTTTGGTTTTGTGTCCCTTGAAGAATTTTTCACTGATATTGAAACGTCACCTGCAGCTCTAGGTAAAGTACCACAAATTTTGACATATCGTTAGCGCTTAGGACCATAAAAGTGAAAGTTGATGAACGTGTCAAAGCCTGCAGCGAAACGGGACCTCGGTTGTATGGTCATATACGAAAGACCCGTGACTCTCACTTGTAAATACTGAGCTTTAGGCGACTGAGCAGTCACTACCTATGTTTACGTCTTGCGTTTGACGCGGTCATGACACGAGCAGGGTTCGAACTCACGACCTCCAGCTTATGAGGCGAATGATCTAACGATTGAGTTACTCCGATCTCTGGTTTACAATGAAAGGTGAAGATAACGAACAGTGATCAATCTGAGGATATATTCAAAGTACTATATTTGGTTCTGGAAAATTGGAATCCCAACCATATCGTGTTTTCTCCCATAAGTTCGGTACTTTCTTTGAATGATGTAAATGTAAGAATCAACCATGAAACAACAGGCATATAAGGAAAAGGTAAAAATATTGATCTAATGTTACTTTACACAGAGGTAATTCATGTGTGAAGGAAAATAATTGCAACCCATCCACCCCAGGATGCTTGTAATGAGTCAAAATAACCCTTATCGTGACCAGCAAAAATTAATCACAAAGATTTAACAATTTATATACAATTATGTACAGAAAAATGTATCAATGGAAAAATAATTAAAATAAATAATTAACTTACAGTAGGTCTGATCAAAGTGTCAGATGCTGCTTTACCGCCGATCTGAATTAACACACGACAATAAAAACTCACAAA
Organism: Ostrea edulis; assembly: GCF_947568905.1. Lineage (NCBI taxonomy): Eukaryota > Metazoa > Mollusca > Bivalvia > Ostreida > Ostreidae > Ostrea > Ostrea edulis. The sequence continues at coordinate 70,475,142 of NC_079167.1, forward strand.
TCAGCTGTAAAGTCCAATCCAATCCCAAGATGCAAAATTCCAAATATAATTCTGCAGAGTATTTATAGAATGCTTAGCAATAATGATAATAATAATAATGATAAATTTAATATAACGCCTTATATAAAAACAAATTACTCTTAGGCGCTTTACAAGGGTAAGAAGAGGAATGAAACGATAAAACACAATTAAATGAAGGACAAGTGCTTATTATCACACAATTTACAGTGTATCTATACTGAAATAAAGATTCCAGAGCCTTTTTTTTTTTACAATTTGATACTCCAGGTGTTACATTATCTTTATATTGAACTCGGACAAACATCGTTCTAAAAATAGAACACCTAGAATCTTTTCTAGGTCACATGTGTCAATCAAATATAAATGTATTCACTTAAAAAGTTTGAATGACAATGAAAACTTCATTCTGAAAAATTCAGCATATCCATTTCAGAGATTTAACAAATATATTTTCAGAAAAATATAGCAATGAAATTATTACTAACTTACAGTAGATCTAATCAAAATTCACAAAATCAGTATCCGATGATGGTTTATCTGCCATCAGGCAAACATGACAGGACATGCAAAATTCAGAAACATCCTTTCTCAACTTAGACCAATAAAAATGATTCAAGATTCTGTTGCAAGTCTTATTGACATCTAAATGATCTGCCTTGGGCTTCTCATGAGCCGACGTCGTTACATGTATGTCCCCACAATATTGTTATTTTCTGTATATTATTGTAAGGACTCGAACAAAATGAAATTTTGGGAACATGTACCCTTTTCAAGACAACAGTAAATTTACATATAAAGGAAAACTAAACAAAAATGAAATAAAAATAATTACAAACTAACATTAATAGTAAACTACAAAGGCTGAAAGTACTATATGGATATTATCAAGTGTTACATGGTGTAACAGGAGGCCCATGGGCCACATCGCTCACCCGAGCCACCATGGCCCATATCTGAAGATTTTCCATATATATTTGCATGTAAATCTTAGTCCCTATTGTGGCCCCAACCTATTCATGGAGGTCATTAATTTTTACAAACTTGAATCTGCTCTATGTCAGAAAGCTTTCATATAAATGTCAACTTCTTTGGCCCAATGGTTCTTGAGAAGAATATTTTTAAAGATTTTCCCTATACATTTGTATGTAAAACTTTGATCCCCCTATTGTGGACCCAACCTACCTCTGGGGGCTATGATTTGAACAAACTTGAATCTGCACTACGTTAGGACGCTTTCAGATAAATCTTAGCTCTTCTGGCTCTGTGGTTCTTGAAAAGACGATTTTTAAAAAGATTTTCCCTATATCTATGTAAAGCTTTGATACCCTATTATGGCCCCCAATCTACCCCCGGGGGCCATGATTTGAACAAACTAGAATCTGCACTTTGTCAGGAAGCTGTCGTGTAATATTAGTTCTTCTGGTTTATTGGTTCTTAAGAAGAAGATTTTTAAAGATTTCCCCCTATTTATTACCCTGTAAAACTTTGATCCCCTATTGTGGCCCCAACCTACCCCGGGAGCCATGATTTGAACGAACTTGAATATCCATTATGTTAGGAAGCTTTCATGCAAATTTTTAGCTCTTCTGGCTCATTGGTTCTGGAGAAGATTTTTTAAAGATTTTCCCTACAGTGTATATATTTCTATGTAAAACTTTGATCCCGTATTGTTGCCCAAACCTACCCCCGGGGGCCATGATACGAACAAAGTTGAATCTGCACTATGTCAGGAAGCCTTCATGTAAATGACAGCCCCTCTGGCCCAGTGGTTCTTAAGAAGAAAATTTTTTAATGACCCTACCTCAATTTTGCATTTTTGTGATTATTACCCCTTTGAAGGGGGCGTGGCCCTTTATTTGACCAAACGTAAAAGCCCTTCACCCAAGGATGCTTTGTGCCAAGTTTGGTTAAAATTGACCCAGTGGTTCTGGAGAAGAAGATGAAAATGTGAAAAGTTTACAATGATGACGACGCCAACACCGACGACGACAGACAACGGACAAATCAGAAAAGCTCAAGTGACATAATGCAGATTATGTCAGGAAGCTTTCTTGTAAATGTTAGCTCTTCTAACTCTGTGGTTCTTGAGAAGATTTTTAAAGATTTTCCCTATCTATTTCTATGAAACCTTTGATCCCCTATTGTGGCCCCAGCCTACCCCGGGGGCCATGATTTGAACAAACTTGAACCTGCACTTTGTCAGGAAGTTTTCATGTAAATCTCAGCTCTTCTGGCTCATTGGTTCTTGAGAAGAAGATTTTTAAAGATTTTCTCTATTTATTACCATGTAAAACTTTGATCCCCTATTGTGGCCCCAACCTACCCCGGGACCATGATTTGAATAAACTTGAATCTGCTTTACGTCAGGAAGCTTTCATGTAAATCTTATCTCTTCTGGCTCATTGGTTCTTGAGAAGATTTTAAAAGATTTCCCCTATATATTTCTATGTAAAACTTTGATCCCGTATTGTAGCCCCAACTTACCCCCGGGAACCATGATATGACCAAAGTTGAATCTGCACTATGTCAGGAAGCTTTCATGTAAATCCCAGCTCTTCTGGCTCAGTGGTTCTTGAGAAGAAGTTTTTTTAAAAAAAGATTTCCCTATATATTTCTATGTAAAACTTTGATCCCCTATTGTGGACCCATCCTACCCCCGGGGGCCATGATTTGAACAAACTTTAATCTGCACTACCGGATATGTCAGGAAGCTTTCATGTAAATGTAAGCTCCTTGGCCCAGTGGTTCTTAAGAAGAAATTTTTTAATGACCCTACCCCTAATTTTACATTTTTATTATTATCTCCCCTTTAAATGGGGCATGACCCTTTATTTGAACAAATGTGAAAGCCCTTTATCCAAGGATACTTTGTGCCAAGTTTGGTTGAAATTGACCCAGTGGTTCTGGAGAAGATAAAATGTAAAAAGTTTACAACGACGCCGACACCGTCGACGACGACGACAGACAACGGACACCTTTTGATGAGAAAAGCTCACTTGAGCCTTGGGCTCAGGTGAGCTAATAAAAAACGAGTCATTGATCAATTCCACACTCTATTTATCAGACCTTTCAGTACTTTGATTGAAAACAAAGTTTTGCCTGAATGCATCCAGGTCACACCGTTGTTTGATAGGTGTTTAGCCTAATGCGAATGTTTGTGTATATTTTTGCGTATTTTCGGTATTGTTATTCAGGGCGCTAGCACCATTTATTCGTCAATATTAACGGATTTATGACGAGTAGCTTAATAGTTGTTTAATTCTTATTATACATGTGTGTCATAAAGAAATGTGCATTTTGTTAGTGTAATTATGAATTCAACCACCAAAAACAAAACAAAAGATAAATAAATAAATAAAAACAACAAAAACAAAAACACAGTGAAATCTAATTAGCTTCTATAATCATCAAAATATTTCAGCTATTTCATAAAGCCTTTCCCGGATATCAATACGCTTCATGAATTGTGTTAATTAATACATTTGTAAATCAGCAAAACTCCGCGCAACATTTGCATATTATGTCGTCATGTTTTAAAATATCAAGTTTAAATACCACCCCTTGGATGCCCCTTCACACACTCATACCTTTCCAGGTGATCTGCGAAAATTATTTAGTAGAATAGTAGTACGGCGTTAACAGGCATCACAGATATGGAAACAATAAAGAGTTTCGTGAAGACGCACCCCAAGGAAATCTGCATTACGGCCGTCGTGGGGGTGGCGCTAATCACCGTCATCAGGAGGAGACGGAAGCGGGAGAAGTGAGTTGGATAATTTACTGCTTGAGGGTACCTGTATCGTTATTGTTAATTTTCATACGGCAATCCCCAAGTGGGAAAACTTCTTTTTACTTGAATTTGAATATTGCTGAATATTTTATCGCACTAAAAAATCACCTCAGTGTAACTGTGACATTTTTTAGAATGACAGTTAATAGCTGCACATTGATATTTTTTAATCGTACCAGGTTATTGATAATTCTGCTTCCGTGAAAGATTTAGTTGAGACTATAAAATGAAGTGCTTATTTTCGTCTGATTGACAGTACAGTTAGAACCAGAATGGAGAAAAAGTCTTCAGAGAGAATTTGTCCTTAGAGTGACTTCCCTTTGGATATGTTTTTTTTAATAGCTGTATTATATTGACAGCATTAAATCAGTGATCATCTTTCTTCGTACAATCAGATGACTTACGTGCTTACGATTCCAACAGGTGTGTTCACGAATCTTTAATCTAAAATATGTTAAGGTATTCCATGTATAATGAAAGGATAATGAACAATTTTGAAGGATTTAGATCAACATAAATGTTTATTGTTAAATAATGATGAAAGTGAAGCAGATGAAATTCACATGACTGGTAAATGATTAGAAGCTGACCTTTTTGCACTTAAGACTTTTTGGAAGAGTTGCCTGCCCTTTGTAAAAATAAGAAAAATCTAATTTTCTAAAAATGTGTGTGGTCAATGATTAATTTTATTTCATATTTTCATTAAGAGAAAGTGTATTTAACTTTCTACCAAGAGATTTTTGTGAAAATATAATTTCTTTTTAAAATATTGCAATAAAACATGTTTTTCCCATATACTTCAATGTTAAATTTTAGGTGAAATAAATCAAGCAGAAAACAAAATTTTGAAAATTCCTATGGTGGATTATTTTTATTTCATGAACCCTTCAAAATGATACCATGGTTACAAAAATTCCACCATCCATTTATTAGATATGAAATATGGTCATTATACATTGAATACCTTAAAGCACATCTCAGGACTTCCGAAGTCGGTTTCGCCTTCCTACATGTGCATATCTGAGGTCTCGCCATGAGTTCATCCTAACTTTATGATGATACAAAAGTGAGACTACTCACTACACAAATTCAAATCGGTTTCACTTCTAATAATATTAATATTTTATTTAAGGTGGCCTGGTGTGGTTATATATATAGTCAGACAGAGATAGGTAGAGATAGAGAGAGAGAGAGAGAGAGAGAGAGAGAGAGAAAGAGAGAGAGATAAGATTAAATCAAATGTTATGTAAAACTTCAACATTTGTCCCACACACGTGTGTGCGTGTGCGCGCGTGTGTGTGAGAGTGTGATTTGTCCAGAGAGAGACAACATTCTACATGTACGTTTTCGTGACGTTGATCACTTCAGAACTTCATATAATATTTGTACTTTACTTGACCTTGTATCTACTTTGTTGATCTGACAGTTTGAGGTATGAAGTGTTGTTGGAAATTAGTGTTACACACACACACACACACACACACACACAGAGAGAGAGAGAGAGAGAGAGATTTATAGAAGATTCTTAACATGAAAATTTTAATATTTTTACAGGAAGGTCTACCCGCCAAATACGATTGTTCACCACCAAATGGGAAGAGGACCGTACGCCCCTAGCTTAACTCCCTTTGCTGTGAAATTAGAAACCTATCTCCGGATGGCGAAAGTTCCTTTCTTGGTAAATATGTATGGAATGGACAAAAACAGTTCTTGATATTTAATTTAAACACTATTTTATTTTTAAAAATGAATAGGATTGGGCAGCAGGCACAGTATATTTTAGCCCTTTCCCTTCATTTCTTGATATCAAAATAGGTGGATGAAATACTAAGTCGCCTATCATTTTTGATAATTTAAATCAATACCGCATATCTTAGACTGGATTTTAATTTCATTTCTGTGAAAATGTTTGGCCATGATCACGTAAATAAACAGCACACTATCACACTGTCACGATAACTTATGGATTTATTTGAAGAATGAGCACGACAGTCTCACCAACGGTAGTTCAAAGAAGAAAGTGACGTGGATTGAGTATAATGGGGAGGAGGTCGCGGACTCTGAGTTCTGTATCCAGTATGTAAACAATAAATTCAATGTTGATCTCGACAAAGGATTCTCTGACGAGGACAGGGCAGCGGCGTTAGCTATACAGAGAATGGTGGATGAACATTTATATTGGTAAGTACTGACTGTACAGAGAATGGTGGATGAACATTTATAGTGGTAAGTACTGACTGTACAGAGAATGGTGGATGTACATTTATATTGGTAAGTGCTGACTGTACAGAGAATGGTGGGTGAACATTTATATTGGTAAGTGCTGACTGTACAGAGAGTGGTGGATGAACATTTATATTGGTAAGTACTGACTGTACAGAGAATGATGGATGAACATTTATATTGGTAAGTACTGACTATACAGAGAATGGTGGATGTACATTTATATTGGTAAGTGCTGACTGTACAGAGAATGGTGGGTGAACATTTATATTGGTAAGTGCTGACTGTACAGAGAGTGGTGGATGAACATTTATATTGGTAAGTACTGACTGTACAGAGAATGATGGATGAACATTTATATTGGTAAGTACTGACTATACAGACAATGGTGGATGAACATTTATATTGGTGAGAACTGGCTGTACATGCAGAGAATGGTACATTCATGAACATTTTTAATGGTAAATTTTGATCATACAGAGACCTTGATGGGTGGGGTGTCGAGCATTAACAACACCATGTTCTCATATCATAAATAGTTTATACCATGAGGCTGTCGCATACAATCCTAGTCAGTAGACTTTGTTCGAAAAAATCTTTTACGGGACAAAACTAGGCCTTATCAAGCCTTGTCCTTTTCAGTCATTCATCTGAAGGTTGGATGATCAATATTGCAGGGCACTGGCATTGCAGCGTTGGGTGTATGATCCTAAGGATGGAATGAATGTTAGTAAAAATTTCAATTTTCCTTTGACTGTTCCTCCTATGATACGGCGAGTGATCAACAAACAGAGCTTCGCCCAGGGTGTGGGCCGACACACAGAGGAGGAAGTTCATCACGTCATGCACGAGGATCTAAAGGCTCTGTCAAAGTTTATAGGTAAATTTTGAGAAATTTGGAGTATTAACAATTTAACGTTGATGTTACGTTGATGTGACGTCGGTGGCCCAGTGGTTAGGCCGTCAGACTCTCGACCGAAAGGTCGTGGGTTCGAGTCCTGGCCGCGGCAGGGCTGACGTTGTGTCCTTGGGTAAGGCACTTTACATGAATTTCCTCACTCCACCCAAGTGTAAAAGGGGTACCTGACAGTGAAAGATATTGTAAGAATGTTAGTGCTCTAGCGCTTGTAATGGCAGCTTGCACTGTATGCTTCCTAGGAGGCTGAGAAAGTTCTAGATTGATATAAGATCTGCCGGGGTAATAATGTACATTACATTTGTAAAGCACCTTTGAGCGTACATAGTGTATGAAAAGGGTGCTATATAGATATGGTATTATTATTATTAAGGTCTTCCGTTCTTCACGGAAGACCTTATAGTGATTCTACTGTTTTTTATTATTAAGGTCTTCCGTGATTCTACTGTTTCTTATTATTCTATTGTTGATTTTTCACTTTTCTTATTATTTTTATGTTCCCCAAACAAAGTTTGGGAACATATTGTTTTTACTCTGTTTCTTATTCTTCTTCTTATTATTATTATTCTTTTTCTCCGGTACTTTTTTGTCCGGTAGTGTTCTCAGGAACTACAAAAGGGATCGATATGAAACTTTCCAGGATGATAGTATAGCGTTTGTAGATGTGCATAGTGATAGTCATTTTGTTGCGCACGTGCATTGCAATTTTGGTACAAAAAATGGAAAATCAGAATATTGAAGGAAGCGATATAAAACCTAAATAGGATGATAGTATATCATTTGTACATATGAAAAATAATAGTTATTTTGCCAGCACGCGCATTACAAAATTTGTACGCTAACTTTGGAATCAGTCTAACTTTTTTGTTGTTCATTGAAATGGCTTGAAATTCATATCATAGGTAGATATTGAGACCCTTAACTGATTTACATGGTCAAAATTACCAATTTGCACGCGCATGCACGTGCGCTTCATTTTGATTGGATAATGCTAAAACGTTTGTAACTATCTTATTTATGAAGCGAATGAGATGATATTCACAGCATACGTAGACAATATGTGTATCTATATGTTGGTGTAACAAAAAATGCGAACGCACACGCGCATGCGCGTGCAACGTTTTTTAAATTTTCAATTTTTAAAGGACGATAACGTTTTTGTTTTTCATCAAATTCTATTCATATTAGGGGTTTAGATGTATCTTGGTACTCCTTACAAATTGCTGTGGTTAGAATTACTGCTCAGCACGTGCATGCACGTGTGCTGATTTCTGATTGGACGATTTTAAAATCGCTATAACTTCCTTATATTTGGTGGAAACGTTATGAAATTCATACTGTGGGTATATGATACAAATGCCTGTTGAACGACATCAACAAAAATTCGGAATCATACACGCGTGCGCGTGTATGCACGTGCAACGCTTTCTTTCATTTCTTGGTACTGAAATGACCATATTGAACGTACTACATGTAATTAAAGGCTAAAATAAAATGATTTTTTCCTATAGATTCACAAGGACATCACTTTTTAATTGGGGGAGGTTTGGGGAACATCTGTAACGGTCCCCGTTACAATTAGAACTAGTTATTCTTTTTTTTTTTCCTTACCGATTTTGTGCAGAAGATTTACAAGAGATGGCTTGATCGATTTACTTCAAATTTTTAGGGTTGATGTATTGGTAACTGAAGTTTATATCTTTCTTTGGATTTTTGAAAATTTACTTCCGGTTGGAAGTTATCCCCCTTTTATCGATTTTCAGATGACCATTTTGTCCGGCCAAAATCTCAAAAACGATAAAAGCTAGAGTGCTGAAATTTTCAATGATGTTAGACGACATGTTGTAGTTGTGCACATGGGTTTTAAAAATTTCTGGAAGTGCCTAGTATGGAAGCTCGGTAGGGGTCGAAAATGGAGTTTTAAAAAATGTCCCATTTTTTTCCACGTTTTAAATCATAACTTTTTACTCGTAAATATTTTGCTTAGACATATATAACAAAAGTTGTACAGTTTACTGAGATCGTTCGTGTCATATCAAGAAATGGGCCCATAGGCCTCATGGCTCGCCTGAACCATTGAATTTCTGTTACAATGATTAACTTTTTTCTCACGAAACTTTTGACAAGACATGTAGAACAAAAGTTGTTCAGTTTCGCAAGCGTTAACAAACGATGTTAAGAAATAGGCGTGCGGGTCTCATGGCTCACCTGAACAGTTGGGTTATTGTTGCAATCTATAACATTTTTGTCAAGAAACTTTTAATAAGACATCTAGAACAAAAGTTGTTTAGTTTTGCAAGATCTTTCGAACAACATCATGAAAAAGGTTAATGGGCCTCATGGCTCGCCTGAACAGTTTGATTAGTGTCACAATCAATAACTTTTTTCTGGAGAAATTTTTGATAAGACATATAGAACAAAAGTTGTTCAGTTTTGCAAGATCTTTCAAACGATATCAAGAAAAAGGCCCACGGGCCTTATGACTCGTCTTAACAGTCTGATAAATGTCGCAATCAATAACTTTTTCCTCAAGAAAATTTTGATAGGACATGTAGAACAAAATTTGTTCAGTTTTGCGAGATATATCTAGAATGATATATATAAAAAAAAATAGGCCTCCGGGCGACATGACTAGCCTGATCAGTCGAATTTGTATCGCAGTAAATAACATTATTGACTTTTTTCTCGAAAAAAGGCTGACCCCTTTAATTAGTGGCCGAGAGGGGCAGAGAGTCTTTAATTTATAACACTTAAATGATCAATATTTGTAAAACATTACCAAAGCTAAATTGTACGTTTAGACAATATATTTGTATCATTATTTATCAACGAAAATCTCAGTCAAATTCTTATCTCATCACATCTAAAATTGGACGGAAGACCCACTCGTTGCTCGCAACGAGATCGAATCTAGTTATTATTATTATTTTGACCAAATTTTGTGCAGGAGTTTTCTCGAAAACTATACAGTGGTTTTCAGTGAAACATTCAGGGAAAATGCATTTTATTATGAAATTTGTTTATCAGAAAAAAAATTGGGAAAATTCTATTTCGATTCCAAGTTATGGACAATTTCCTGATTTTCAAATGGAACTTTGTCCGCGGGTGATCTACAGGAAGGGCTAAAGATATGAACTGGAGACTTATTAGAGATGATAGAACATGAAATATAGATTTGCAGAATCACTATTTCGTACGTCGTCATCACTTCCGGTCGTTACCGGAAGCGAATTTAAAAAAATGGATTTTTTCAACTATTTTGTTTTTTAATGTTTTTCTTTGATAAAGTTGAGATAAATAGAGACTCTTTATAAAATGCTGAATATGATATTTGTTTTTAAATTGATCAAACCAAACTCTAGATATTCGTAATTTTAATTTTGAAGCGAGGTCCTCGCTAGCCTAATGGTTAGCGTGGTGGATTTTCATGCGGGCGACCCGGGTTCAATCCCCGAGATTACTCGAATATTTTTTTCCCACTTTATAACAAATGAAGAATTTAAGGTTATATACTGGACACGGAAATAACGGAAGACCTTCTTGTTGCCATGGCAACAAGTTTCTAGTTATTATTATTATTACATCATTTGTATCATAGTTGTGGTGTTTTTCCTTTTACAAAAGTGTACAATAACTGAAGATACACCATTGGGCAGAATCATCATTTGCATATTTTTTTTTAACTGCTGCGTAAATAAATTATAGAACACCATCTGACAATTTCAACACATTCCTCTTTTAAATTGGTGAAATTCACGAGGTCTAGGCCAGCGGCCGTGTCGATATCCATTTTACATGTATCATCTCCCAGTTTCATTTCACGAAATGTGTGATTTATTTCAATTTCATGACATGCTTGTGATAAAATCAAATCCTCATGAGCATTACTGGATAAAAGCTATAGACCCAAGTCGTGTAAATCGCTAATATTTTTAGTTGAGGTGCTCTAATCAGACATTCTGCTTATCCACTCTCACTAAAAAATCGGACGAATAGTGCGCGATGAATATGTTCTAAATACCCAAGCGGACACATGACTTTACTTTTCATTGGAGTAATTAAAAATCACGCAATAACCCTGGTCACACGACAGATCTAATATTTTTTAATGGCCATGATACAAATAAGTTATTGAATATCTATTTCAGTGTATCTTGATTTATTTGGACGAAAGGTGGAAACTCGTGCTTTGCACTCATCACCATGTTTTGTCCAAATAAATTAAGATACACCGAAATACGAGGGCGAGTCAATAAGTAACCAGCTTCACTTATTTCCGGTTGAGATCTACCTCTTCTTTTTTCGATGTAATTGCCCTCTAGTGTGATGTACTTAGACCAACCGTGTTCAAGTGCCATCAGCCCAGAACTGAAAAAGTCAGGGTCCTTTCCATTGACCCACTCCTCAACTACCGTCACGACTTCTTCGTCAGACCGGAAATTACGTCCACGGATATCCTTTTTCAAGTTTAGGAATAGAAAGAAGTCGCTAGGAGCTAGGTCAGGCACATAGGCAGGATGTGGTATTAATTCATACCGAGTTCGCTCTACAGCATCCATTGCAACTTTGCAAGTAAAACTTATACGGTACCAATTTTGATACACCTGATGCGAATTTCGACAAATAATGTCTCTTCAGTGATGCTCAAGCCGAAATTTTGGAAATTCGAAATAACAGTAAACTTGTAAGAACTAAAAGGAAAACTAGAATGTCAAAAACTGGAGCCAAATTCGTCCAAGGATAGAGCTATGCATGAGGGAGATGGTCCTTAATTTTGAAATGAATTTCTAAATTAGTTTGGCGTTGTCCTGTTGCAGCAAAACACCTTTAGAGAGTTTACCTTGGTGTTTTTCACAGATGGCGGTTCTCAGCTGTTCTAGGAAGTTTGCATAGTACACTCCAGTTATTGTACTTCTCTTGGGTAAAAGGTCCAACATAATAACGCCTTTTGCGTCCCAAAATACTGTGATCATCACCTTGTTAGCAGTTGGTTGCGTCTTGAACTTATTTGGCCTCGGGAACCCAGGCCCTACCCGCTGACGACTCTGAGCTTTATTTTCTAGGTCATAATAATGAATCCAAGTCTCATATGCATGTACAGTCACCAAACCCAAAAGAAAATTATCTTTTGACCTAAAACGCTTCAACAAGGCGCTGCATACTGATGCTCTGGTTGCCATTTGCTCATCGCTAAAGGATTTGGGGACCCAACGAGCTGTTAGGTTGCGCATACCTAAACGATCATGTAAGGTTGTTGAAACGCTACCACATGAAATCCCTAATGCCTGCGCCAATTCTTCCACCTGAATTCGTCTCTCAGAGAATACCAGATCCCGAACTTTCTTATACATTTCTTCGTCGATGGTAAACAGTGGTTATCCAGACCTGGCTTCATCTTCTAAAGACGTTCTACCGAGTTTGAATTACCCTACCCAGAATTTAACCCGAGCATAAGATGGTGCAGAAGACTCATAAACATCGGCTAATTCGCCGTGTATTTCCTTGCCTGTTTTTCACAGCACGGTACTCAACTTTAGATGAAAAGCATGCCTTTGCATCACTAGCCATGGCTGACATTCAATATATCATTAAAGAATACCTCGATACACATGTAATTTTGTATCCAGGTATAAAACGTATTGAAACAAGGTATGAAAATCGTGACCGTTTCGGTCAATCAGAAATGGGATAGGCTGGTTATTTATTGACTCGCTTTCGTAGATATACAATAACTATTACTTGTCTCTCTAGACAAGTAAATAATAATGCAAAAGTACTTGTACATAATAAAAGTATTACTTTACTTATGACTTTCAATATGAGAGATAGAGGAAGGAAGGGAGAGAGAGATTAGATTGAAAATAAACATTTATTGTATTCCTTCTTTTTTGTAGGAAATAAGAAATTCCTGCTTGGCGACAAAGCGTGTCAGGCTGACTGTGCAGTGTTTGGAATGCTGTCGCAGCTCTACTGGCACTCGTTTGGTGGATATGGAGAAAAAGCCATCCATGGTAAGTTGTATAACAACCTCTTATTATATGTAACTATACTATAAACCCACTAACTATATGTTATATATTATTCTGCCTATTCTAAAAATCTCACGGCCTCTCACCTCTGGTCGGCGAGGGTTCGAACCCTGATCGCGCCGGTAAGTGAGAAAGTTTCCCAGTTTACTTTCGGAAGGTCGGTGATCTCTTCCCAGGTACATTGTAGAATGGAAATGAAGTTCTTGTTTTCGAGTATGTTACAGGATAACCTCCTTGGTCTCGAAATGTTATTTGAAATATAAAAGCCTCTGCGTTTTTGATTAACAACTCATTATATGCTAACTGTGTACACCATTAACCACTTATGTGACACTGCTGCATTGGTGATTAAATCATTGGCAAGCACCAAACTACCATTAATGTATTTTGAATTAATCGACCTTTATAAGCGCCTTTTCATTATTGGAAGCTTGCATTTTTAAAGACATCTAACAGCCATGAAGTATTTCTAATAATTTCCGGTCATTTCATTTCATTTAAACGAACCGCCGCTGTGGTCTAGAAGTAGAGCGTTCACCCCGCATAGGGAAGGTCAGGGTTCGAATCCCGGCCGCTGCAGACGTACGTCGTTAAATTGTAGTGGCAGCTCCATCACCAAACACTCGGCATTAGGTGTGAATGTCACGGGTCTCGGAAATGACCTTATAAACAGATTTATCACGGCTCAGACAAAATTGTTGAAATCTAATTGGTCAGATCTTGGTCACATGACGCCGTGAAAAAAATGTATCATGCAAGAAAAATCCGTATTGAGCGAGTAATTCATTGTCGAGTTCGACTTGCAACGTGTCAACAACAAAAAAGAAAAGAAAAGAAAGACATTTGACTAAGTTGTTCACGATGTGATAAAGTTACACAGTTAGTTAGTGACCTGATACGGAAAAATACATGGTGTGAAAAGAACACCCGTATGGGTCGCGACGAAGCCTATATACATGCTGTTTGAAGTAGATTATAAGACAAAATGACATAACGCTAATCTGTTTATATACCTCAGTGGGGACAAATGACATATATCAAAAATAGAATTCCAAGTGCATGTACTTAATTGAAAATGTGCACACTATTGCTTTGTCACCGTACATACAAGCACGTTCTCACGAAAATACACTATGGTCATACGCACTTGCATATTCATGCATGCCTAGATATTGATCCAAAAGGAGTTATTTCAATTCTCGGAGTAATTGTTTTGGATTCTCCCACACTTTCCGATAATACGTCCTAAGAAATGAAATCCTACACTATCAAAAAATAAATGATATCATTAACCAATGATGCTTTTTGTTTTACTTTTCACTGATGACAAATCTGAATTACGAAATACTAATAGTATGATATCGCGTCCATGGGTGAATAAATTCACAGAAAATGATATTGTTATTGCTGTACAGAATATCCTACTTTTTGACTGTTGCTTTACAGAATATCCTAATTTATGTGACTATTGCTCTACAGAATATCCTAATTTGTGTGACTATTCCTCTGCAGAATATCCTAATTTATGTAACTATTGTTCTACAGAATATCATAATTTGTGTGACTATTGCTCTACAGAATATCCTAATTTGTGTGACTATTGCTCTACAGAATATCCTAATTTGTATGACTATTGCTCTACAGAATATCCTAATTTGTATGACTATTGCTCTACAGAATATCCTAATCTGTGTGATTATTCCTCTACAGAATATTAAGTGTGAATGTTGTTTTACAGAATATCCTAATTTGTGTGGCTACTGTGATCGCATGAAGACGGAGTTCTGGCCAGACTGGGACGATTGCATCACGCATGGATCGACGAAGGAAGCGACGAAATGAATGAGCTCAGCATAGTTCACGATACTCCTACCGTCATTGTCGTACAGTCTTGTGTATCAGAAGCAAAATGACCTGCATACACACTCCTCTCAAGGACATCAGAATAGAGTGTTGTTTAATTGCAATGTTAGTTACCAATTTTAATAAATATCGAACATGAAATGGATATAAATGTTGTATTGTCATTGATGATATATTTTATTAAATATCGAACATGAAATGGATATAAATGTTGTATTGTCATTGATGATATATTTTCAATAGATTTCGAGGGTTTGTTTTGTTGTTTACTAATGGGAATATGATGTTTGACATTGTCAACCGAGTATTCCAAAGGCTATGAAATCTAGAAAAATTCCAATTCTCCATATCTTTGCTAAATTCTAATATTCATAGAAATTCATTTCAAAATTAAGGATTATCTCTCTCACGAATAGCTCTTATCCTTAGACGAACTAGACTCCACTTTTTTGGCACACTGTTTTTCCCCTAAAATAGCTCTAAAACTTCCTTATTATTTCGAATTTCAACATTTTGGTTGAGCATCACTAAAGAGACATTATTTTTCGAAATGCGCATCTGGTGCATCAAAATTGGTACCGTATAAATTTTGCATATGACCCCTGGGTCAAGGCCTCTGCTGGTGGACTGTTAGTCCCTGAGAGTCTCTACAGCCCAGTAGCTAAGTACTTCGTTACTAGCTTGAAAATACGGATGTATATTTAATTGCTGTTATAAAATTTAAAAATTCATTTCAAAATTAAGGAGTATCTCCCTCACACATAGCTCTTATCCTTAGACGACTTGGACTCCACTTTTTGTGGCACACTGTTTCCCCCTAAAATAGCTCTAAAACTTCTTTGTTATTTCGGATTTCGGTTGAGCATCACTGAAGAGACATTATTTGTCGAAATGCGCATCTGGTGCATAAAAATTGGTACCGTATAAGTTTTACATTCAGCAGCAGTATAAAATTAGGCGTGTTCTTAAAACATTAACACACACCCCACCCCACCCCCCCGAAAGTGCCTATATTGACGCATGACTTTACATGATATGAAATATGCAATATTAACATGATAATTAGTAATTTGGAAACGTCATAGATTCAAAACCTTGGAATTGCAAATTTCACATTTTGGTACATCCTTTTCTGCTTTTCCTAAATCCATATCTAGTTTTCATACCGTATCAGCAAACTTAAAGAAGTCTTTCAAATAACTAAAACAATAATCACTATAATGATTTGGCCTCACCCTGGAAACAAAATCCGTACCCCTGGGATCATCAATTTACAATTTTTGTAAAGGACTTATCACTCGATCTTCGTATCTATTTGAATGTCTTGCACATATACATTATATACAAAAAGATTGTCCATGCCTTGGGATCAGAACCTCAACCCCGAGTATCATGAAATTTCTAATTTTGATAGAGGCCTTCCTGCTTTTATTTGGTTTTTAAAACAATGTTTTTGCACGTGTGCAGTTATAAAATGGAAGATTTTAGCAATTTGTAAATTTTCGGCTGTTTTTACCGCGCCTATAAGGCCACAGGGGTGCAGGACTCCCACGTCCTTAAATTTACAATTTAACCCCCACCCCCCACCCCCACCCTTGTCCTAAAGATGCTTCACACCAAATATGAAAAGAATTGGATCGGTAGTTATCAAGAAGTTAAAACGTTCAATTGTTAACGCATGACGCACGACGACAGACGCTGACCAATTACAATAGGTCACCTGAGTTTATTTAAGTGAATAAAGAATTCTTGCATAGGTTGATACATATAAATTTTTGGCTTTGGTTGCAATAAGTACAAATATAAAGTCCTATAAAAAGGACATTTTCTATGATGTCATTTAATTTACCGTTTACCAAATCAGCCAGTGACATTGGATGATTTAGGCCAGGCTTTAACCAACATCTGGAATGACATCCCTTAAGCATTTCGGAACACTTTAGTGGCATCAATGAGGCGCTGTTGTCAAGCATGCATGAGTGCATACAAGGTGAAGATAACGAACAGTGATCAATCTCATAACTCCTATAAGCAATACAAAATAGATAGTTGGGCAAACACGGACCCCTGGACACACCAGAGGTGGGATCAGGTGCCTAGGATGAGTAAGCATCCCCTGTTGACCGTTCAAACCCGCCGTGAGCCCTATATCTTAATCAGGTAAACGGAGTTATCCGCAGTCAAATTCAGTGTGCCAAGAACGGCTTAACAATCGGTATGAAACACGTCAGACAGCATTTGACCCAATGATAGGTTGTATTGACGTACTAGAGCGTTATAACGACCATAGAATTTACGAAACGCTGATTTCAATCGAGACTGTTGAAACCCGTGTACCATCAGCTTGTTTGTCAGTAGCTTACTTCGATTTAAAAACTGACTATACGCAAAACAAGCTCTTGCATATCGAATCAGTTGAGATATATAAACACCATATACAGGTGATAATGGAATATTGCTACATAAATATGGGAAGTTGACGATGGAGAAGCTGAAATCATCCCGTTTGCCATACAGTTGAGTTGTCAGTTTGCCGTTAATATATACTTTAAATAAAATATCTAAGTATGAAACAGAAGTGGACGACTCTGTGGTGTCCTTTATTTCGAGCTCACAGGGATATATCAAATCGACATATGCTTTCGCTATTATTGTTAATAAACAAAACGTCATCGATATATCTAAATGTCGAATTGAAGGCCTCGGCGAGAGATGTTTTCTTCTCGTGTAGAAGTTTTTGAATGTAAGGTGAAGATAACGAACAGTGATCAATCTCATAACTCATACAGGCAATACAAAATAGATAGTTGGGCAAACACGGACCCCTGGATACACCAGAGGTGGGATCAGGTGCCTAGGAGGAGTAAGCATCCCCTGTTGACCGGTCACACCCGCCGTGAGCCCCATATCCTGATCAGGTAAACGGAACTATCCGCAGTCAAAATCAGTGTGCCAAGAACGGCTTAACAATCGGTATGAAACACGTCAAACAGCACCTGACCCAACGCGAGGCTGTACTGACGAACTGGATCGTCACAACGACCAGAGAATTTGCGAAAAGCTGACTTCAATCGAGACTGTTGAAATCCCTGTACCATCAACTTGTTTGTCAGTAGCTTACCTCGATTTAAAAACTGCCTATACCCAGAACAAGCTCTTGCATATCGAATCAGTTGAGATATATAAACACCATCTGCAGGTGATAATGGAATATTGCTACATAAATGTGGGAAGTTGACGATGGAGAAGCTGAAATCATCCCGTTTGTCATACAGTTGAGTTGTCAGTTTGCCGTTAATGTCTACTTTCAATAAAATATCTAAGTATGAATCAGAAGTGGACGACTCTGTGGTGTCCTTTATTTCGAGCTCACAGGGATATATCAAATCGACATATGAATGAAAGCTATCATTGTTAATAGACAAAACGTCATCGATATATCTAAAAGTCGAATTGAAGGTCACAGCGAGAGATTTTTCTTCTCACGTAGAAGTTTTTGAATAAATTCTGCTTCATATGAATATAAAAACAGGTCAGCTAACAAAGGAGCACAATTCGTGCCCATGGGAATTCCAACAGACTGTTGGAAGACCTGATCACCAAAGACCACGAAGATATTGTCAATTAGGAACTCTAGCATATTTTTTATTTCAACTTCAGAGTACTTGTGCGTGGAATCAGAGTGCTGTTTAACAAAGTAAGTTTTTGAATGACTGATCACTAGTTATGAATATTTCCGTTTTCCGTTTTTGTTGAAGAAGCAACTGTCTATGATGTCAAAAAGTCTAGTCTTTAATTTATCGTGAGGAATGGTCGTGTATAATGTTGAAAATTCATAGGTTTTAATGCTATTGATTTGGGAAAAATTCTGTGATTTCAAGTTTACTAAAAGTTCTTCAGAATTTTTTAGAATCCACATTTGATTAACACCACTTCTGGCATATGTAGTCGCACAGTAAGTTTGAAGTTTCTCCTTCACAGTTGTTAACATTTTCGTGAGGAGCAAAGATAGGGGCTTGGTAGAGCACTTACTGGATCCAGCAATGTATCTTTGTTTGTAAGGGTTTTTATGTAGTTTAGGAATCCAGTATAGGTACGGTAACTCATATTCATTCGACCCATTGACTGAAATATTAAATGTGTCTAAAACTGAAGCATGGTTTTGAAGAATTTCGTCTTTTGAAAGGGCAGTTGGAGTATAAGTATGATTACCAAAAGTGGAATTAATGCCAAGTTCGTTTAAAATACAGTTGTAATAATGAGTCTTACAAACAAAGACAATGTTGTTACTAGCTTTGTCAGCTGGAACCAAAACATATTCCTTATGTAACCTATTTAATTCTTTTGTCACTTCTGGTTTACTAAACACAGAAGGATAGATGGTACGTACTTTTGTTTTCATCTGTCTAATGCGGGATTTTAATATCCCTCTTATGCTTTTAACCCATTCTGACAATGTATCAAGTTCTTCTTTTTCATATTTAGCCCATCGTCTGGCATAATCTTCGACAGAACTCATAATAGAGATGAAGCTCTGTCGCCAATTAAAATACCGAGGTTCTCTGTATTTAGGACCTTTAAGAATAAGTGAGTTGAGGTCCTCATTTTCAACTATATCAACATCACCAGTAATGACATGTCCAGCTGGACTGTAGTTGAAAGAAGATGAAGAAGAAGAACATGTTGGTGGATTACGTATAAGATGGTCTATATCTAAGCACTGCAAAGTTTGTTTATAATTAAAAAAGTTTGGATGCAATAGTAGAAGTATAGCTGTAGGAAATACAGGGTGTAGACTTGAACTTGAAATAAGTTGGAATACACGACTGAACCCTTTTATGACGAAGAATGTTGCTTATGTTGATGGCATCTATTCCTTTGTTTGTAAATTTGAGCTTAAGGAATCAGAGTGGTGTTTAACAAAGTAAGTTTTTGAATAACTGATCACTAGATATGAATATTTCCGTTTTTGTTGAAGAAGCAACTGTCTTTGATGTCAAAAAGCCTAGTCTTTAATTTATCGTGAGGAATGACCATGTATTGTGTTGAAAAGTCATAGGTTTTAATGTTATTGATTTGGGGAAAATTCTGCGATTTCAAGTTTACTAAAAGTTCTTTAGAATTTTTTAGAATCCACATTTGATTAACACCACTTCTGGCATATGTAGTCGCACAGTAAGTTTGAAGTTTCTCCTTCACAGCTGTTAATATTTTTCATGAGGAGCAAAGATAAGTGCCTGGTAGAGCACTTACTGGATCCAGTAATGCATCTTTGTTTGTCAGGGTTTCTATGTAGTTTAGGAATCCAGTATAGGTACGGTAACTTATATTCATTCGACCCATTGACTGGAATATTAAATGTGTCTAGAACTGAAGCATGGTTTTGAAGAATTTCATCTTTTGAAAGAGCAGTTGGAGCATAAGTATGATTACCAAAAATGGAATTAATGCCAAGTTCGTTTAAAATACAGTTGTAATAATGAGTCTTACAAACAAAGACAATGTTGTTACTAGCTTTGTCAGCTGGAACCAAAACATATTCCTCATGTAACCTATTTAATTCTTTTATCACTTCTGGTTTACTAAACACAGAAGGATAGATGGTACGTACTTTTGTTTTCATCTGTCTAATGCGGGATTTTAATATCCCTCTTATGCTTTTAACCCATTCTGACAATGTATCAAGTTCTTCTTTTTCATATTTAGCGCCCATCGTCTGGCATAATCTTCGACATAATTCATAATAGAGATGAAGTTCTATCGCCAATTAAAAGACCGAGGTTCTCTGTATTTAGGACCTTTTAGAATAAGTGATTTGAGGTCCTCATTTTCAACTACATTGTATATTAACATCACTAGTAATGACATGTCCAGCTGGACTATAGTTGAAAGAAGATCATGAACATGTTGGTGGATTACGTATAAGATGGTCTATATCTAAGCACTGCAAAGTTTGTTTATAATTAAAAAGTTTGGATGTAATATGGTGGTCGCACGCATTATTAACTTTTTAAATTTAAATTCGAATACTAGTGTCTTTCGAGTGTGTTGAAATTGACGTTATTCGACGTTAACATTAATGGATTATGAAATGTTGTAACGAATACATTTGTTAACAGTATTACAAAAAATACAATTTGTTCATTGATATTTTTTATTATTATTATTTTTATATCAAATAATGCAGTTTCTTTTTTCCGCTAGTATACATGGATAAGGGAAGTTGACGACGGAGAAGCTGGACTCGCCCTGTTTATCATGAAATTGATTTGTTGGTTTGTCATTAACATCTCTGTTCAATAGAAGTGAAAAACTTTGTAGTGTCTTTTATTTAGAGTTCACTGAGATATATTGAATCGACAGATGTATGAAAATGATAATTGTTTTAAATAGATAAAACGACGTCGAAAAACCTAAATATCGAGTTGAGAGCCACAAAATATATTTCTTCTCTTGTAAAAGCTTTTGAATAAACAATGCCTGTTAAGAATATAAAAACAGGTCAGCCAATAAAGGAGCACAATTCGTGCCTATGGAAATTCAAACAAAGTGTTAGAAAACCTGAGCGTGTTGGAAGACCTGCTCACCAAAGACTACAAAGATATTGTCTGGAAGGAACTTCGGCATCGTTTAATACCAACTTCAGAGTACTTGTGCGTAGAATCAGAGTGGTGTTTTACAAAGTAAGTTTTGGATAACTGACCACTATATATGAATGTTTCTTTTTTGTATACGAATCAACTGTTTATATTGTCAAAACGTCTAGTTTTTAATGCAATGTGAGGAATGATCGTGTTAAGGCATTGAAAAGTAAAAACAAATTGATGTTATTGATTTAAGAAATGTTTTGCGATTTGAAATTTACTAATCGCTCTTTAGAAACCACTTTTCATCTACACCACGTCTGGCATATCTTGTGGCACAATAAGTTTGAAGTTTCTCCTTCACAGCTGTTCATAATTCCTTGAGAAAGAAATATAGGGGCTTGGTAGAACATTTAGTGAATCCAGCAATGTATCTATGTTCACGCCGTTTTCGCAATATTTCAGCCATTTTACGGCGGGTAACTTACTGAAATATGTTCGGTTGCGAGTGTTGGTGTTTCCCCGACGGCCAAAATGAGCTTAGGTTTTCGAAAATCAGGGAAACGATCTTTTTTAGAGTTGGATCCTCGACATAGGGCACCTTCATGTTTGTAGGGGTGTTCATGAGTTTAAGAATCTAGTGTAGGTACGGTCCCTCGTTTTATTCGGTCTTATGGACTGGGTCGTGATATCAAATGTGTTTAAATCTGAAGCATGTTTTGAAGAATTTTGTTTTGAAAGAAGAGTAGGAGTATAAGTAGGGATACCAAATCAGTAATTAATGCCACATTCGTTTGAAATACAGTTATAGTAATGAACTTCACAAACAAAGCCAATGTTGTTACAATCAAGCTTTGTAGGTTGGAATTAAAATATATTCCTAATGTAACCTATCTTGATAAAATTTCATTATCAAATTTTGAGTTTTCTTTCGTTTTAGGAGCCAAAATTGGAGTCAAATTCAAGACTTCAATCGCAGTTTCGAGTTAATGTTTTCCAAAAAATCCAAGCTTGGTGACCTAAAGATTCCTA
Source organism: Ostrea edulis (assembly GCF_947568905.1). NCBI lineage: Eukaryota > Metazoa > Mollusca > Bivalvia > Ostreida > Ostreidae > Ostrea > Ostrea edulis. The sequence continues at coordinate 70,497,600 of NC_079167.1, forward strand.
GATGCATCCTAGTTATCTTTGATATTTGTGTAATTCATTATGCAAATTGTATACATGTACTGGTATATCAACTAGAACTTCCTAGCGGGACTATTGCCCCCGCAGGACACACTGAATAGTGGGAAATTGTGAATTTGTGTTTGTTGGAGAATAAATTCTTGTGACATGAAAATTCTTGAGAGCAATTAATGTAAATCCAAGACTATGTATTATGAAGTAGAGAGTTACTCAAAATATTGAAGATGTGCTTATAATTTCCGACAAATATTACATGGATAATAATAATATTTATTTATATATCAACTTAATTATTTATGATATATATATATATATATATATATATATATATATATATATTATAAATAATGAAGTTGTGCATCTGATATTTTGATTGAAATATTTAAATATTCAAGGAACTTATTAACATTTGTTTCCATTTCGAGAAGTGTTATTAGTTTCAAGATATTATATATATATATATATATATATATATATATATATATATATATGTAAAACTTATACGGTACCAATTTCGATGCACCAGATGCGCATTTCGACAAATAATGTCTCTTTAGTGATGCTCAACCGAAATGTTTGAAATCCGAAATAGCAATGAAGTTTTAGAGCTATCATAGCCACAAAAAAACAGCGTGCCAAAAAAGTGGAGTCAAATTCGTCTAAGGATAAGAGCTATGCATGAGGAAGATAATCCTTAATTTTGAAATGAATTTCTAAATTTTATAACAGCAATTAAATATACATCCGTATTTTCAAGCTAGTAACGAAGTACTTAGCTACTGGGCTGTATATATATTACTGTTAAATATATCTTCTGGACAATTGATGTCTACGGACGAACAGACGGACGAGGTGATAACAGTGTATCCCCCAAACTTTATTGACGAAGGTATAAAACGTAGCAATTTATATGCATTTATATTCATGGGGAAATGTATAGCATGCTATTGATACTAAAAGATCAACTTAAGCATACTGTATATTTTAGGAATACATCATTTATGAACCCACGAATGCAATTGTATTTATCAGTAGTATAACGGTCACCATTAAAATTATTTTTCGAGTTCAAAATATTCGTGAAGAAAGGTGAATCATTGTTTATATTCATGAAGGAACATATATCGAGCGACAAGTATATTTATTCTTCATATATTGTACATAAAATTGAAGTGGTCATGGACATTTTCTCTTAGTTACACAATGTCTATGAATACTGCAATAATTGACGCAGAGAAGTGTATACAGTCTAAGTGTCTACAGTCTAAGAATTCAAGTATTGGCACAGTAATTTGTTATTAAAGTTAATCAGCTTCTAAGGGTTTTAAATACTGAAACACTTTAATTTCACTCGCATTTTTTTGCAATAAATACAACCTGTCTTCGTCATCAATACAAATTTGCCGCACATTTCGTATCTTTTCTTCTCTCGTGAGTATTCGTGTAAGAAGAGTGCCATCCTGATTAAAGACTAGGACACAAGGCGACTTAAAAGAAGCATTACACACTAGTACATTTCCTAATCGATCAACGGTTACTCCATGAGGCCAGAAATCTTCCACTTTCATGTCCATTTGAAACTTTCCAAATTTGCTCACCACTATCAATGACCTTAAATGGTAATCGGATACATAAATATCTCCCGCTTCGTTTTCAGCTATGTGATGAGGCCATCGATAAAGTGGTTTCCCATCATTCCACTGGATTTCTTGCAGAACCTGTTCACCTGTTTCGTTGCATCTAATAACTTTGGCTTCCTCTTCGTTTTCTAGTTTTCTTGTTAGACCAATAAATATATTACCAGTATAACGAGAAGAATGAACAGAGCGCGGCACCCACTCGCCTGTTTCCCGTAACTTAATTTGCATGCCATCTACAACTTTGAACAGGGCTAATTCTTTATCATCTGTGAACAACAGAAAGCCCTCTCTGTTGACTGTAATCCCTGTTGTATAAGTATCTTTCTTCCCCGTATTTTGGAGAACGTTACCATCACAGCTAATTTGCAGAAGACAGTTGTCAACATCGCTGATCCATATTTTCTGCATCGAATTACAAGCAATGTGATGAATTTCATCTACATCTTCAATTCTAATTACTTTCAGTTGTTTTGATCTCTCTAGAAGCGAGTATTCAAACACCTCAGTGCCAGCATCAGCTGTGAGACAAAATAAACATATCAAATTACATACATCTATACGCCAATATGAAATTTTTTATTTAATTCAGTAATTGTGCCCAAATATTCAGAGGAGTGTTTTAAAATCACATGAAAATAAAAATATACCAGTTCTCCTGTAAATGTGTACTTCTTTCTTCCTTGTCTGCAAATTAGTGAAAAACGAGTTAATACTTATATATTCAAAGCAAAGATTGATGTTGGAGAAGGGGAATCTTATTTTCAAATGTTGTATGCCTCTTCACAAGAAAGATGATACTCACATTCCAGAACAAGTATGTCTCTTGAAAATTGATGATGTGTGCACCTCCTTTGCAGTTTGAACATTCGGGGTTTCTTGCCGAATAGCAAAACTTTTCTTCAAGAATTATCGATGATTCAATTCCAATCTCTTTTCTACATCTACAACCAGTATGAAAATTCAATCTGTACTGTGTTGCCTCGGATGCTGCCTTCTCGAGAAATCCCTGTACGTCAACTCTGACTTCGGTTGCAAGCTTTGCGTTGATCAAGTTGTTCTTAAGAACAAGCACATTCACTTCAATTGAGTACTGCCAAATTTTTCCGCAAATCTTCGAAGTGCTTTCATCAAAATACCTTATAAGAATTTTGTGAGAGGGGTTTGACACGTGCTCTAAGATAATTGCCGTGTGATAAACACATTCACTGCCACTCTTAATCCAGATCTTCCAGCCTAAACTGTTAATGCAAAATGAAATCAGGTGGTAGAACACCACAACAGGGAAAAACTCAAATACAAAGCACAATGTAGAAGATACTTCACATTCCTGCAATTCATTTGTTTCTTCAAAGTTTTGCTTGTTTATGAAGGGAATATACCATCGCTTATTTCCAATTTCTGCTAACATTCCAAGATGCTTCATATGATAAAGTATTTGCGCTTGGTGATCTATGTATGTCTTTTCTGTTCTCCACATTGACAGAAGTAATTCTTCCTCAAGTAGACCTGTTCTGTTGAAATCGGTCCATTTCTCGCACCGATTATCATATCTGGCAGGGCATTCTGGATCAATGATACACTGAAATGCATCAATGAACCATTGCACATCTAATATGACAAACTCATTTTTCAAGAAGAGGACAATCCCAATTTCATGGAAAAACTTGAGAGCAGACAACAGATCCCCCTTGCTGATAATTCCGATGGACGCTTCACTCTTTATATTTTCCCACAAAAGTGATGTAATTATAACTTTGTTTCTATCTCTTGCTGTTCGTAAAACAGTTTCAAGTCGCAGCCAGGATGTTGGAATCGCTCTTCCCCAATGGTCCTGCTCTTTGAGAATTCTAACTATGCTCTTTTTTATGTTATCCAAATTCTTTTTTGACGATTTGGCAACAGCAAAAACCCTTTCTCTATGTAAATGTTTTCTCAGGACATCTGGTAGTGCATTGATAACTTTCTCATATAACTGGTTCATTTTCTAATTAACGAAAAAATGATTAGATAATATGTAATAACAAAATAATAATAAATTGATAATACTAGAAGTAAATGGGCCACAATGCTACCCGACCACCTTGGCCCTCCTATTCTTTAGAGGAGGATTTTTTAAAGGTCTAAGCCCTTTTTAATCCCGAGACAAATTTGACCCCATATTATGACCCCAAATGCCCCCTATAGTTATAAATTATGTGAAGTTGACTCCACACAACATGGCGATGCCTCCATATTAATATTCGTTGTTCTGGCAAAAAAGATTTTTTTAATGATTTTACAGAATTCCCCCTACCTATTCATTCATGTATGCAGTAAAATATGACCCCTGAAGTTAGCCCCATCCTACATGAAATGTTGAAGATAACGAACAGTGATGAATCTTATTAGAACTATAAAGAATAAAAAATTAATAGTATGGTAAACACGGACATAGTGCAGATTACAGTAAAAATCATGCCCCCACGGGTAGGATGGGTCCAAAATAGGAGATCAAAGTCTTACATGTACATGCAAATATAATATATTTTTCTCGAGAACCACTGCGATAGAAAAGCAGCAGGGACACACTAAATCAAATCCAAATGCAATTGTTCCTAAGTTGTGTGGATTCAAGTTTTTTTTTTATATTCCTGCGATTATAGTCGGGGACATTTTTGTCCTTATCTGTCTGTGTTGTGTAATACGTTAGATTTGATTGACAAATGTGACACAGACAAGATTCCAGACGTACTATTTTTAGAACGATGTTGATCAGTTCAATATTAAGATGTAATCCTGTTATTTGGGCCGTAAAAAGGAAACACAGGTAATATTTACTGTAAATTTTGTGGGAATAAGCACTCGTAGGGGTTCGTTAAGCATTATACAAGTACTCTACAGAATTGGACTTTACAGTCGATTTGAGACAATGTATTTTCTCTAGTGAAAGGTGACAATAACGAACAGTGATCAATATCATAACTCCTATAAGCAATACAACTAGAGAGTTGGGCAAACACTGACCCTTGGATACACCAGAGGTGGGATAAGGTGCCTAGGAGGAGTAAGCATCCCCTGTCGAACTGTCACACCCGCCATGAGCACTATGTCATGATCAGGTAAACGGAGTTATCCGTAGTCAAAACCAGTGTGCCAAGAACGGCCTAACAATCGGTATGAAACACGTCAGACAGCATTTAACACAACGATAGGGTATACTGACAAACTAGATCGTTATAACGACCACAGAATTTGCAAAATGCCGACTTCAAACGAAACTGTTGAAACCCCTGCACCATCAACTTGTTTGTCAGTAGCCTGCCTTGATTTAAAAACTGACCATACGCAGAACAAGCTCTTGCGTATCGAATCAATTGAGAGACCTAAACACCATATGCAGGTGATAATGGAATATTGCTACATATATATGGGAAGTTGAAATCATCCCGTTTGTCATAAAGTTGAGTTGTAAATTTGCCGTTAATATCTACTTTCAATAGAAGATGCAAGTATAAAGCAGACGTGGACGACTCTATTGTGAATTCAGATCGGCAGTAAACCAGTATCGGACACTGTTTTGTGAACTTTGGTTGAATCTATTGTAAGTTAGGAGTATCCTAGATACATTTTTCTGTTAATGATGATAAAATAATGGATAAGTCTTTGAATTCTTTGTGATTGATTTCTGTCAGTTTTAAAGAGTGTGTTATCACCCATAACAGAATTTGGGGCTCATTCTGGAAAAGGATTAATGCATTCTCAAGATTTGTATCTAGTTTCTTCACAGGTATCTGAATTTTAGTCAATCAAAGGTGAAGATAACGAACAGAGATCAATCTCATAACAATAGAAAAAAATCCAAAAAAAATTATATATCTATTTACCTATATAGATATCTAGAATATATAACAGATAGAGTATTTTTCGTGTCTTTTTTCTATTAATATCTATTTATTGATTAAAGTTCAGATGCCTGTGGTTTATTTCATTTATTGAATGTCATTTGAAATCAGATTTTCATGCCTCTCAGGTTTTTGATACTTAGACAAATGATGAGGTGATTAGCTTAGCTGTACACTCCGCGTTTAAGATTAAATCTTCTGGGGAAAATACATGAGATTAGTTAAGAGAAAGAAGATTTATTTGATCATTGGTTGAAATCCAATAGAATTCACGAAAAATTTTTAAAACCTTCATCAACTCATTCTAGTAGAAGAGTTTAAGGAGTGTGTTCATCGATATATGAGGACACATTTCAAAGAAATGTGAGAACTCTTGAGGGAGCCGCGGTTATTTCACCTTCCACCCCCGGGCCATGCTTTGAGGAACATTGAACCTCAAGTACCTGGGGATGATTGCATGTTAATTTCTTGCAAATGTGGTTGAAAAGAAGAAAATACAATTGTTTACAAAAACAGATGACAGATAACGTTTTGATCAGAAAAGCTAACTAATGAACCTACGGTTCAGATGAGCTCAAATCAACAACAATGCCATGTAGATGAAATACAAATCGGATGCTACTGGCGCTCGTAGCATTAATTTCCACTGATAGGAATGCTTTGTGTTACCTGTTTCTCTTCTTCCCGTGAAATGTGTTCGGTATGTGAGGCTACCATGATAACCGGTGCTTCAGAGGAGCTAAACATGTGGATGGAAGTGATCCAGTATCGGATGTAATCTACAGAAAAATATCATTACAAGGTTATTAGATAACATAAGAACATGGTAAAACCTAGCAGTACAAGGTTACTAAATGAAACGTGAAGATAACGAACAGTCATCAATCTCATAACTCATATAAGCAATACAAAATAGAGAGTTGGGCAAACACGGACCCCTGAACACACCAGAGGTAGGATCAGGTGCCTAGGAAAAGTAAGCATTCCCCGTTGCCCGCTCAAACCCGCCGTGAACCCTATATCTTGATCAGGTAATCGGAGTTATCCGTAGTCAAAATCAGTGTGCCAAGAACGGCCTAACAATAGGTAGGAAACACGTCAGACAACACTTGCCCCAATGATAGGTTGTATTGGCAAACTAGATCATTATAACGCCCATAGAATTTCTGAAATACTGACTTTAAACGAGACTGTTGAAACCCCTGTACCATTAGCTTGTTCGTCAGTAGCCTGCTTCGATTTAAAAACTGACTATACGCAAAACAAGCTATTGTGCATCGAATCAGTTGAGAATTATAAACAACATATGCAGGTGATAATGGAATATTGCTACATTTATATGGGATGTTGAAGATGAAAAACCTGACATCATCCCATTTGTCATAAAGTTGAGTTGTTAGTTTGCCGTTAATATCTATTTCCAATAAAATATGTAAGTATGAAGCATAAGTGGACTACTCAGTGGTGTCCTTTATTTCGAGTTAACTGGGACATATGAATGAAAATTATTATTGTTAACAGATAATACGCTGTCGATATATCTAAATATCGAATTGAAGGCCACCGCAAGATACATGTTTTCTTCTCGTGTAGATAATTTTGAATAATTCTTTTAATAAATTCATGACATAAGAATATATTGTAAGATGTTGTATTTAGATATATATATGTACCTAGGTACTTCCATTCGGAGTATATCAGACCTGGTGTTTCACAAGCGTCTTCAGCTCTTGAATGAAGATCTTTTGACATATCAATAACTAGAATGTGAAATGCACGTGGGCTGAAGTAGACAAAATGGCATGCATAATATGCACTTTGACCACCAAAGTCTAAAATAGTGACAATTTTCAAGTGCTTATCTTTAATTGTTAAAGGCACTTTTTCTAATTTTAGCTCTTGATTCATTTGTTCATCATCTTTGAATGGATGCCCAGTACGTGAGGATTCACCCTCATTGCTGCTTTCTATAACCAGTTTAGGTGGTATGACGGAGACTGTCTTGGTATTTTGTCTTGGCAGAATATTTGTAGTTTCTTTTGCTGCTTTTTCAACGTGAGAATCGCTTTCTTTGCCTTCAGGTGAATTTTCAGAGTTCTCATCAATAGCCTTTGTACCCAGGTCTCTGATCAAATGGTTCTTCCTGCTCTCCCTGAGATCGTTTTCTGATTTCAGACAATTAATTGAAATATTCAGAGCCGGTCCCATCATTTCTGGAGCTAGGGGAACTGCAAATAAAAGTTTGACATTCTACAAGAAGAAAACACTCATCCAAAAATAATCTACATTTTTAAAACATGAAATTTGTCCCACAATCATAATGTACTGACAGATGTACAGACACGCTATGCCATATCATAATACAACTTGTCTATCAAGGGTGTATACAAGAAAGAAATGCTGCCTGGTTAATACAGTGCTTAATACATTCCTTTTTCAACTATTGTGACCCAAGTTCCATCCTCGTGATTGGCAGTGTGTGAGACAGTATGGTGGTTATCCTTTCGAACTCGCAGACTTCCTCGGGATACTTCGATTTCGTCGCACATTAACGTCTGACCCAACAAGATATATTTTAAAATACATTGTAGCAAGTTGTAAAACTTGTTTATAATCATTGAAAAACAACTAAAGTTTAAATAGGCCACCACCCATCACAGAGTATTATTGCTTGACCATTAAGACCAAGATCTAGTATCTAGTCAGGTAGCATCTGAAAGATCAGAAATAGGGGTACACAACAACGGCTACACTTGACTGCAGCATAGGACTGTACACGTGAAATATCTTATCATACTGGTCAAAGTACTGGGCTAGATTTATGAATGCAAGACTTAAACTGACCACCATATTGGATTATTATACCTCTACTAATTCTTATAAACGTAATTTGATATTTTGCTAATTTCCTGAAATTGATCGTAAAATGACTGATTCCCTGAAAAAAGGTGCGAGTTCGATGAACTGGTGCACACATATTCACAACTCATTAGTACATCATTTTATCTTATGAAAAGTTCTGATAAGTTTCAAGTGGAATCATAAGTATTCATTATAATATAGAATTACATAGTAAATTTATACCCGTATAAGACCCAGTTTAGGGTAGCAGTGCAGATCCAAGTTTTAAACATTGTATGAAAGATTAAGATAACGAACTGTGATCAATCTCATAACTCCTATAAGCAATACAAAAAATATAGAGTTGGGCAAACACGGACGCCTGGATATACCGGAGGTGGGATCGGGTGCCTAGGAGGAGTAAGCATCCCCTTTCGATCGGTCACATCTGACGAGAGCCCTATATCTTGATCAGGTAAACGGAGTAATCCGTAGGCAAATTAGATAACCACCCATCACAGAGTATTACTGTTTGACCTTTAAGACCAAGATCCAAGTATCTAGTCTGTATTAGGTTTTATTCCGGTTTTAATGGTGAAAAGGTTTAAGCATATCCTTTAGGGAGTCAGCAAGCTTTTAGTTCCCTTTGCAGAAGGTGACTTTCCTTCAAGGTAAAGCCTCAGGGAAATATGCTTGCTCAAGGGGACAGGAATTTGCAGACTTTCTCAATGATGTATTTTAACTGTATACTGATGCACAGAAAATAAGTGAATGAGGAGACTGTGTTATATTTACTTCAATGACTTCAAACAATTAATGAAAAGGAATTCATCAGCAGAAATAATAAGTTACTGCTGAATCACTACTTCAAAACCCTACACTTCTCTAATACACAATACCATCACCGAAAAATCGACTTACAAGCATTTCTCTATATATTTCATTTCTATACTTTAAACATGTTTTAAATTGATTGATTGATTAATGATTTCCGTCACACTCAACAATTTTTCAGTTATCTGGTGGCGCCCAGTTTTTTATTGGTGGAAGAGAGAACCCAGATACAATGTACCTGGGAAGAGACCACCGACCTTCCGAAAGTAAACTCGGAAACTTTCTCACTTACCGGTGCAAGTGGGATTCAAACCCGTGCCGACAGAGGTGAGAGGCTGTGTGATTTTGAGCGTGATGCTCTAACCACTCGGCCACGGAGGCCTCCTAAACATGTTTCAAAAGATATATCTTTGCAACCATGGAATAATATGTCCTTTGATTCATTTGGGAATAATGCAACTTGTTTTGGCATCTAAGTACATATCATATCCATGCTGGTAAAAAAAAACATTAAAAAAATATTTACTTTCCAGATTCTCTCCATCAACATCCACTTTGAACACATTTGGATGAATTTCTATTGACTTTGTCTGTATTGTAGTTAGGTTGCTCTCTCCTTGAAGTTTCTTGATGAGAGTGGTTTTCCCTGCTCTTGCCCAGCCAACAACAGTTCCTTGACCGTGAAACACTTGCACTCCACCTGTCTTTAGGTCTCTCACAAAATTGTGTCGATCATTTTTGCCCATTTGTAAAACTTCCCTTGGTATTTTCACTAAAAATAATAAAACTGGTAATCACGAAAAGTAAATGCTTGTTGTAAATGACATACAATTTTATATCTATTTATATTCATTTTAATTCCAAGTATTATGATGTCACTATATTCGTCATGTTTTATGATTAACAAAAAAAAGAAAATTCTAAATATATCATTGGTAAATGTTTTTGCAAAACTTCGTTAATATTTCACGTCTATGAAAGATCAATACTCAAATAAATGATAAACAGCCCAAATACAACAATCAATCATCAACATTAAACACAAAGTTAATCTGCAATTATTATATTTTGTCAATTCTTTCGCATCTTCCAATATACATTCACCTATTTAACACATGTATATCCTAATCAGGAACAAATCAATTAAATTTCAAAGCTACGGAAACCAAATCTGATTAAAATCAGATCCTTTGATCCAACCACATAGATCGCTACCTTGTGTAACAATCTACGTAACTGGGTCAAATTATATAATTTTAATCAAGCTGACGCAAAATATATTGTAAATCAAATAATGTTTGGCCATGTGAAGATAACTAAACACAATATAATGATTCTTGCATAATCTTTTTCACTGAGGCTAATGCAATTTATCTCTTGCTGAATACAACGAGAGGCCCATGGGCCACATCGCTCACTTGAGTCACCTTGGCCCATATCTGAAGACTTTCCATATATATTTGCATGTAAATCCTTAGTCCCTATTGTGGCCCCAACCTAACCCTGGAGGCCATGATTTTTAAAAACTTGAATCTGCACTATGTCAGAAAGCTTTCATGTAAATATCAACTTCTTTGGCCCAATGGTTCTTGAGAAGAAGATTTATAAAGATTTCCCCATATATTTGTATGCAAAGCTTTGATCCCCTATTGTGGCCCTATCATGACCCCGGGGGCCATCATTTTGACAAACAAATCTGCACTCTAGCTCATTGGTTCTTGAGAAGAAGATTTTTAAAGATTTTTCCTATATATTTCTATGTAAAACTTTAATTCCCTATTGTGGCCCCAACCTAACCCCGGGAGACATGATTTGAAGAAACTTGAATCAGCACTATGTCGGAAAGCTCTCATGTAAATCTCAGCTCTTCTGGCTCATTGGTTTTTGAGAAGAAGATTTATAAAGACTTTCCCTCTATTTGTATGTAAAACTTTGATTCCCCCTTGTGGCCCCATCCTACATGTACCCCCGGGGGCCATCATTTGAACAAAATTGAATCTGCACTATGTCAGAAAGCGTTCGTGTAAATATGAGCTTTTCTAGCTCTGTGGTTCTTGAGAAGGAGATTTTTTAAAGATTGTCGTTATATATTGGTATTCAAAACTTTGATCCCCCTTGTGGACCCATCATACCCCCAGGGGCCATGATTTAAACAAACTTAAATCTGCATTATTTCAGAAAGCTTTCATGTAAATCTCAGCTTTTCTGGCTCAGTGGTTCTTGAGAAGAATTTTAAAGATTTTCCCTATATATTTAATAATAATATTAATAATGATTGGTTTTATATAGCGCCTTTTCCAGCATATGCTGCTCAAAGCGCTTTACAATAATCAATGTACATTATTACCCCGGCAGACCTTATATCAATCTAGAACTTTCTCTGACAGCCTCCTAGGAAGCATACAGTGCAATCTGCCATTACAAGCGCTAGAACACTAACATTTTAACAATATCTTTCACTGTCTATAGCCAGGTACCCCTTTTACACTTGGGTGGAATGAGGAAATTCATGTAAAGTGCCTTTCCCAAGGACACAACGTCAGACCTGCCGCGGCCAGGACTCGAACCTACGACCTTTCGGTCGAGAGTCTGACGTCCTAACCACTAGGCCACCGACGCCACAAAATGCAAAACATTGATCCCCCTTGTGGCCCCATCATACCCCCGGGGGCCATGATTTGATAAACTTGAATCAGCATTATGTCAGGAAGCTTTCATGTAAATATCAGCTTTTCTGGCTCAGTGGTTCTTGAGAAGAAAATGTTTTAATGACCCACCCTATTTTTGCATTTTTGTGATTATTTCCCCTTTGAAAGGGATATGGTCCTTCATTTGAACCAAGGTGAAAGTCCTTCACCCAAGGATGCTTTTGGCCAAGTTTGATTGAAATTGGCCTAGTGGTTCTGGATAAGAAGTTGAAAATGTAAAAAGTGTACAGATGGACAGACGAACGGACGGACGTACGGACGGACAACAGGTGATCAGAAAAGCTCACTTGAGCTTTCAGCTCAGGTGAGCTAAAAATGTATGAAATAAAAAATAATTACTAACGTTGTTGTGATATTAAGGCAAACAACGACTTGTCATGTAGAGGGCAATGAATTAAGAAATCATATCCAAGCCTTTCAATCACTATCTCCATCTCAGTTTTTTTCATATGTTGCTGACAGTATCCCTTCACGTTTTCTAGCGATGCATGCCTGATGAAAATGTTGATGAAACCAGCCCACGAACAATATCTCTGTATCGCTTCTGTCTGTTCCTCATTCGATACGAAATTGATGACATCATTGTCCACACTGAACACCCCTGCTTCCCTCAAAGCCAATTCCTTTAGTGTTTCCTGTGATGGAACTTCTCTGATCTTGAAAATATCTAAGGTTTTGAAAGAATCCCTTATTGATACGTCCTCGTGTAATCGAACCTGATATCCACTCTGTAACAACATGCAGCAAACCAAGGCATTCTTCAAACAGTGCTGATGAAAAAACTTGTCTGCAAAACAAACAAATAATGATGGAGATTTACATTATCCTGTGCAAAAGCAACTGGCTTAATTTAACAACATACAATGTACATTGCAATAAAAACCTACAACGAATACAAAGCATGTTCCTTGTTTCCAAATCCAAACTTTTATCATGTTCATTTAGTAAATATACAAAAAAAAAACAAAAAAACAAGGGAGATATAGATTTGAAAAGATGAACATCAATAGAGAACGTAACTGTTTTATCATACCAAATAGTCAGCAGAAATTCATGCATCAAACACTGAATAGTTTGTAAAAAAACTGTGGGAAAATAATCATAATTTGATATAAACATAGAACTCAATTACCACGGTGTCAGGAATCGAGGATGTGTAACTTATACAAATCAGTTTAAAACCATTCCCCATAATTATATCATTACCACTCACTATACTAATTATATAATTACTGCTCCCTATGCCAATTATATAATCACCGTTTTCTATGCCATTTATATAATCACTGTTCGCTCTGCTAAAAATATGATTACTGTTCTCTATGTTAATTATATAATTACCATACTTTATGCTGATGTGGTTGCTTTCCACCCTCAAAGAATTAGTAGATAGAACACACCAGTATCTCCCCTCATCGTGAACATCAAAGCTCTGAAGTTTCAGCTGTAAAACTTCCCCAGTATTGCACGCATATTTTTCATCTTTTCTACTTATGTTTTTGCCATTTTTCATCCATTTCACATCAGTATTCGGAGAAATGTTTAGGGGTAATGTGGTTGTGATGGTGAAACTGTCATCCTCGGACTGGCGTAGGAGTAGTACAATTTTGTTAGGAAGATCCGTTTCATTTCCTAAAACTATATATTTAGTGTTATTTTGTTTGGACAGTGCAGACTTGATCATTGTCTTCTGAATACATGAATTGGTGAGTACATGTATTTAAAGGACAACTGATAAATTTAGATAATAAGATAATAAGAATGGCATAAAATTTCTGTAAATAATTGATTAACACCAAATTACGTTTATTAAGGGGCATCCTTTCTTCTTCATCAGAATGCTCCTTGCAGTGCTATTGAAACAAAAAGTATGCTTAGATTATACAATATGTCTCCACAATTAAGCACTGTAAATAAGTGATTCGTTTATTTTTTGTTTATTTTTCCTTACACTTAGTATTTTTAAATATAAGATAAAGTATTGCATTAGGCATACTCACTCCACATCGTCTATATTTACGACATAAAATGACAGCTACCACCATGCCAACTATGAAGACAAAACCGACTGGGACAATGATAGCCACTATATTAGTTTTATCCCCTTCGCCCTCTGTTCCCAAAGGCTTTGATGTAGTTGATATATTTTCCATAGAAACCACATCTTCTGTAGTGGAGATCAGAGGAACAACTGTGGAGCTGACAGTTGTGATTTTACTAAATTCAACAAGAAATAAAAAATATCTCAGATATAGAAATCCTTCTACATTTAAGACAAAATGTTCATGTTTGATATTTTTACGCTTATAATCATAGTTTGACAGTAACTACAATCAGGAAAGCTGTTCATATACAGTGGGGAGGTAAATAAGTTATTTGGAATTTACACAATTTGTGACTTTGAAGGTAGATCAAACAAATGCACCTATCTTTGGGAGTGCAATTCCTCTCAGCTACATAGCATCTGTCTATCACATTTAATTGCAGACAATCTTGATCTGAAAAAAAAGTAAATGAATACGGATAACATAAGAAGTTCACACAAATACCATACTCGTACATGTGCAGCTTCTTGTCCGACTGGAGGGAAATACATGCAACAGCTACACAAACTGTTTTGTAATCAGAATAAAGTCCTACAATGTATTACAGATCCTATTTGTTTATCCTACAACCTATACATAACTCACTCTAATTATTTATTTCACTCTCAATACTGTACGATAAAAATCATTTAATACATAACTCATCTCAAAGTCAAAATTGTACCATACAAGTTCTATCATATAAACCTCCTCTTAGTTGTTTATCCTATAACGATTACTTTACTATACCGTTAGAAGTTCTATCCATACTCACAGTTGTATATTTCCTCACTTAAATAGGTTTCATTCGGGCAACCGCTTACAAATCTGCTGCAGTTTACTTGATTTAAATATCCTTGCCCCCCAAGTTGCCAGCAGTTACCTGAATGGAATTAATACGATACTAACTTACAAGATTTATTTCTAAAATATAAATCATCTTTATCAGAATTTGGTAACATGGAGTATAATAATTACGCATTGAAAAGAACCTAAAAGTCTGCTGCCAAATAAGGAAATGATGTAAGGGGTCTGAGGAATGTATAGATGCCTGCAAATGTCAAGTTACATGTATGGGGAGGTCTTGATTATTGGGAATGAAGGAGCAGTTCCGCCAGTATTTAGCATTAGTGGTCTTTGGTGATCAGGTCTTCCAACAGTCTGTTGGAATTCCCATGGGGATGAATTGTGCTCCTTTGTTAGTTGACCTGTTTTTATATTCATATGAAGCAGAATTTATTCAAAAACTACGTGAGAAGAAAAACTATCTTGCTGTGGCCTTCAATTCAACATTTAGATATATCGACGACAGTTTTGTCTATTAACAATACTAACTTCCATTCATATGTCGATTCGATATATCCCTGTGAGCTCGAAATAAAAGACACCACAGAGTCGTCCACTTCTGCTTCATAATTAGATATTTTATTGAAAGTAGACATTAACAGCAAACTGAAAACTCAACTGTATGACAAACGGGGTGATTTCAGCTTCTCATTCGTCAACTCCCCATATTTATGTAGCAATATTCCATTATCACCTGCATATGGTGTTGATTCGATACACAAAAGCTTGTTCTGCGTATAATCAGTTTTTAAATCGAAGCAAGCTACTGACAAACAAGTTGATGGTACAGGGGTTTCAACAATCTCGATTGAATTCAGCATTTCGCCAATTCTGTGGTCGTTATAACGATCTAGTTGGTCAATAAAACTTATCACCTGCCTGGCGTGTTTCATACCGATTGTTAGGCCGTTCTTGGCACACTGATTTTGACTACGGATAACTCCGTTTATCTGATCAGGATATAGGGCTCATGGCGGGTGTGACCGGTCGACAGGGGATGCTTACTCTTCCTAGGCACCTGATCCCACCTCTGGTATATCCAGGGGTCCGTGTTTGCCCAAGCTCTCTGTTTTGTATTGTATGTATAGGAGTTATGAGATTGATAACTGTTCGTTATCTTCCCCTTTCATCTAAAGTCATGTCGCGAAATACTCTACATTTGTCCAAAGCATGATGGCTTTATGTATTAGGCATCGTTTACCATGACCCTTGGAAGGCGAACTTTCCTCCTGAATGTGTGAATCACAAGTAATGACACGAGTAGTCTTCTCTATTTGAATTTCTGATTTACCGATCTTAAGTAAATCGATTCGTAAGATCGCACCTTTCCTGTATGAAAGTTATGAGGAATGGGGGAAAGGCTGCGTTATGAATACGTTTGTACTGAGAAGCTATGGAAGCCCACTTTTCTTGAAGTTGATGCGTAAGTTTATTTATAATAGGTAAAATTCCTGATGACGAGTCACAATATGCGAGTAGTAATGAATATCTAGTGTCACTCTTGTTTGATTCAGTCTTGTATAGAATGTCCAGCAAAGCTTAGAGCCGCCGGGGCTCATTTTACGTTATCTTAAGAAAATCTTGAAGCCTTGTTTTTAATGATGCTTCAACCCTTTCTGGCCATCCCGTATCAAATTAAGTATTCTTTGTGGATCACAAACATTTGCTGTTCTGATAGATAATGCATATTTTTTGGACTCCGGGCCAACCACTTGGTAAGTAAATCACGTTCTTAAAGGGTAGTGGCCTAAGTTTCTTTATGATCGATATGAAGGAAACTTACTTTCCACGCTGTGAAACTTATGGTGAATCGTCAGGTCGACTGTGGCACGATAAAGATCCCTCCCTGCTCAAAGGCCGTAAGCGCCGAGCATAGGCCTAAATTTTGCAGTCCTTCACCGTCAATGGTGATTTTTCCATATGAATGAAAAATTCCCGTGACGAGAGAAACGTTAAACAATAAAAAAAATCACCAATATGAAATACAAACTTTATTGACATAAAAAAGAAAAGTGACTTTAGTCTATCATAATTTGACTTTGATGTATACCCCTTACCCACATGTTTCAGAACCAAAAAATATCTCCCCTGTCACTTAAGTGTGCTTGGAGCAAACAAATCTCGTGCGCAGGAACTACGAACTATCAATTACAGAACCATAAACGGTAAAACGGGGACGAATCACCTCATTACTATATATGTAACATAGTCTAAGAGAGATAACTCTAGTTCCTAGGTGACCATATAACAAAATAATGTACTATCTCATATATTTTATTATATGATTGAATAATTCCTAGCTCTCTAATTGGCTGAGATCCAACAATGTAGAAACCATACTACGTTATGTTTACCTACACGTGACCTTCCAGGTGAACATAAGGAATTATTTTTTCCACATAGGACCAAAAATAGGTCGGGAACTTCCATTTTGACGCGATTGATTTTACTTATTTTTGCCGTCCAATGAAATCCCGCGTTTCTCACTGGGTTCGGCTAAGATTTACAATTAAAGCAAAGAATGAAGGTTTTTTTAAATCATATAATATAACAATTATTGCTGACCTCAAAAACAGCAATAATTGTATAACATTATATCACTATTATGGTTTATGTTTTGCAATGTAATTTTCCCAGTATAATATCGAATGGAATTTATAGGATTGATGGTATACATGATCTGTACCTTTTTCAGTTTTTAAGCTGTATTTGTCATAGCAGAATTCTACCAGTTTCGATTTGTCCTGGTTAGGTAGGCAGTAATAGTGATTGTCTGGCGGCTCTTTCTTCGCGTTACATTTCATTCGATCAGACGCTGTCCTCCATTCTGTCTCGTTTGTAGGACAGGTTTTTGTCTCGGATACATTCAGGCCCTCTCTGTATCCGGGGAGTAAGTCCTACAACAAGTGAGTTATATGATCATGATCATAATATAGGCCTAATATTTAGGTATTCGTCATGAAAATGGTGTCATACACACTTTATCTAGGACAGAAGTAACATATAATATCAAATACAGTTATCAAGAATGGGAGGTAGACAGACTAATGGCTCAAGATAGTTTAATTTTCATAAGCCACAAACAACTGGAAAAAAAATATATATACAAAATTCACACTTATAAGTGATCTAGATGACAATGTAAATAAGAGGGGGAGGGTCATATACTGACCTTCCTTTGCTAATAAATGAAAGAGAGAGAGAGAGAAAGAGAGAGAGAGAGAGAGAGAGAGAGAGAGAGAGAATAATTACTTTTTTCGCAATGTTTTGTAAAGGTATAGACAAAAAAAAAAATAAATAAGATCACGAAGACGTTAAGTAAAGCTTTGGAGCTTTCATTTCAAATCTTCAGAAGCTTAAACATATGATAGCAGGTTATCAACAGAGTTAAGTGATTCAAGGTGAAAATTGGACTGAAGTCATTTGGTGTGGGCGGAACATTCAGAAGCTTTTGTAGAAATCAAAATAGCGCATGTACTGTAGATCTACTCGAACTCGACGTTTTAAATATCTATAATAAAACAAGTTTGTTTACAGGCAGACATTTTTTAAACGTCAAGAATGTGTCTGTGACTCATTCAAATAACTTTAAATGCATGTAAATTGTATGCTTTTAGGTTTATCGCCCATTTCTTTCTTTCTTTCTTTCTATATATGTGTGTGTGTGTGTGTGTGTGTGTGTGTGTGAAAATACACAATTATACATACCCCAAAAACAAAACCGAAACTAAACAGGACTGACATACATAGGCCTCCTACACATCCTTTAACTCCTCTGTCTCCCATAATCACAGTCTACTGGGATTTTTTAAAGCACATCCTTTAGGCCTAACCCATTTTTAATCCTAAAAATCACTTGCGATTTGCAAACTGTCCCAAATTCAATCCGTACAGAAACTGAGATAGTAGGCCTAGTTGGAATATCCAGACTGATCGATCTACAGTCTCTGGCTAAAAGTTAGTCCCCAAACACGTACGTACGAAACATTCATTGAATAGAAACATTACTCTCTCTCTCTCTCTCTCTCTCTCTCTCTCTCTCTCTCTCTCTTAATATTACGATATTCATAAAATAAAGGATGTTGAAGTTGGGTTTACACGCTGAAAACTTTGAATTACATATAGTAAATACAATATGCTTCCCAACAGACTGTAACGATGGTCAATATCATTTGACGGTTTTCGTAAAAAGTCGACTAAAAGATATACAATTACAATATTTAAGTAAAATAGATGCACTGTATAAATAAAAGTAATTTAATTTTCACGTTTATCTAAATTCGAAATTTTAGATTAAAAAACCATTAACTTGTTCCCAACTTCACTATTTCAGATGTTAAATACTAGTAGATAACAGCAAAGACTTGAAATGTCTGAATGAATTTTGATATACCGTTACACGACTTGAATAATTTTCTTGTTTTGAAAAAAAAACCATAAGATGATGACTGTGACACACAAGACTCTGCTCAAAATTAAAAAAAAAAAAAAAAGAAAGAAAGAAAAAAAGAATTTCTGGGTCTAGATAAACAAGAGAATTCTAGTAATAGAACTGGAAACGGATACTTAGCTAAAATGTAAGAAGGGGGGGGGTACTGTCATTTAGGGGGAAAATTCTATACTAGGACGGTTTTTCCTAGGGGGGATTGAGTCCGGGTCAATTCTTCCTATAGGAGGAAATTCTATGCCAGGCCCATCTTTTCGGGGGGAATGTCTATCCCGGGCCCGTTTTACCGGGGGGGAAATTCTATGCTACAACACCGGTGTTGTATATAGTAGCCTTTCCCCCTAGCCATCTATCCATCAGGAAAAATGGCTATATAGTAGTTTTTCCCCCGAAAAAATGGCAGTCTGATTAAAATCAAACCTCCCACTTCGCTCGATATACGGATAGTCGCTGTCTGATTAAAATCAAACCTCTCACTTCGCTCGATATACTGATAGTCGCTGCTCCCACGCAGCGACTATCCGTATATCGAGCGAAGTGAGAGGTTTGATTTTAATCAGACTGAAAAAATGGCTATATAGTAGATCTTCCCCCAATGAAATGTGGCTATATAGTAGGATTTCCTCCCTTTTATAGTCAGATGACCCCCACGGAAAACCTACTATATAGTAGATTTTCCCCCTTCTTTTCATTCCGGTTACGTTTACGGCGAACCATTCCCATACATATTCTTTCCATTCTGAAATTAATCCTTTTCTGGCTATTCATTTCTTTTATATCCTAAATGGATAGTTAATTTCTGAATTCCCTTCATTGGGATTTTTGGAAATATATATTAATTCAACAAACATAGTTTCATTCAGTCGACTGTTATGTAAAACAATCATATACGTACATGTATTTAGAATGTAAAATCAGAATGGTTCGTGCTTTTAAAACAGCACCTATTTAGGCAACTCAGAATTTGTTAATTAAACGGATAAGTATTCATCGTTCGAGGAATCAAAATTGACTCTATTCAATTGATAAACACAAAACTTTTCATACAGATAGTGGAGTAAACTTAAATTGTACACATTCTGTTCGTTGCCTACCCCTGATTCCAAATTCCCGCTACTAAGGAATCAACTCGCTCTCTCGCTAGACATGATTCTTTACACCTCATTAGAGGGAAGTAGGATTTTTCAATGATGTTTGAAAACTTGAATCTGCACTATGTCAGGAAGCTTTCATGTAAATGTAAACCTTTCTGGTCCAGTGATTCTTCAGGAGGAGATTTTTATTGATTTTCCCTATATATTTGTATGTAAAACTTTGATCTCCCATTGTGGCTCCATCTTACCCCCGGGGATCATAATTGTTACAAACTTGAATCTGCACTATGTCTGGAAGCTTTCGTGTAAATGTAAACTTCGGCCCAATGGTTCTTGGGAAGATTTATTTTTTTTAAATTCTATTTTATTAGTATGTAAAACTTTGATCCCCTATTGTGACCCCATCCTAGCCCCAGGGGTTATGAGTTTAGCTAACTTGAATCTGCACTATGTCAGGAAGCTTTCATGTAAACATCAGCTTTTCTGGCTCAGTGGTTCTCGAGAAGATTTTTATAGATCTATATTTCCTATATATTTGTATGTAAAACTTTGATCCCCTATTGTGGCCCCATCCTACCCCCATGGGCCATGATTTTAATAAACTTGAATCTGTACTATGTCAGGAAGCTTTCATGTAAATCTCAGCTCTTCTGGCCCAGTGGTTTTTGAGAGGAAACTTTTCCCCCAACTGTTCTCGGGTCATTGGTGGACTAATAGATGTGAATATGTTATCGATATAATCGTAATTATTCCAGGCGGTGCAACCCAGTCCCAGCTGTACTGTCAGTACTTTGATTTATACATATTCTTTTCAGAATTTCTCCATAGATGAATTTATTTTGAATCTGACAGATGGACAACGTATTTCATTCCTATACGAAAAATAATCTGGAAAAGTTTTGATTTTTAGTATGCATTCCTAAAACGTTTTTAGCTCGCTCAACTGAGCTTTTCTGATCACCTCTTGTCCGTCGTCTGTCTGTCTGTAACCTTTTCACATTTTTTACTTCTTCTCCAGAACCACTGCACTAATTGCAACCAAACTTGGCACAAAGCTACCTGGGGTAATGGGGATTCAAGGTTATAATTTTTTTCTGAATCAAAGTACTAGTATAATGATAGTTTTGCTCAAGCTTGTTTATTGCTAGGACCTGCTGCTCAGGTGAGCAATGTTGCTTATGGGCCTCTTGTTACTTTTTAAGTTTCATATAACAATTTTATAAAATTGTAGGATAGAATTATTCAAGTGTTAAAACTGCAGCCCTGCACATACATTCATGTGCGTTTCTCTCTGATTTGTGGATTTTATCTAATTTTGTTAATATTCTTTTACAAATAAAATGAAAAAGCGATTATTATTGAATGTTTCAAACTCATTTCTAGAATGCAACTGGAAATCCTATAAATATTCATCTAAAGCTGAATTTAAGAGATTCAATAATTTCCTCCCTATTTTGTCTCCTTGTAAAATGCTAATACCTTGATACTTGAGGAGCCGTTTTTGGAACATAAATTACATAACTGTTCTCCGGTACAGTTTAAAGTCTTAAATGAACTCAGTATATCATCTTGAAAATACCATTTATAATAAACATTTTTAGGTCACCTGGGTCACTCTGGTGACCTATTGCTATTGGTCTGCGTCAGTCGTCGTCCCTTTTTCATCGTCCGTCCAGTGTAAATAACTTCTCAAAAACTACTGCACCAATCTTTACCCAATTTAATATATAAGATCTGTAGGAGAAGGGAACCAGAAAGTGTAAATTTCATGACCCACCATCCCAATGGGCCTTAATATTGGGGTAAAAACTGTAAAATTTATGCAATTCTTTAAAATCTTCTCTACTCCTAGGCATATAACAGACTAACTGAATATATAGTAATGATGAGCCAGAAAGTCTACCAAAATTGTAAATGTCATGACCCCCGGGAGAGGGGTTCCTGTGTTAGGGCATGGACATATTAGTCATATAGTGACCTTCTATACTACTAGGCAAATGACAGACAAACTTGAGTATGTAGTAATGACGGGCAAGGAAACCTCTAACAAGATTGTAAATTTCATGATCTAACAAAATTGTTTATTTTGTAAACCAGGTTGCAGGGTTTCAGGATGGGGGGGGGGGGGGTGGGTGGGTGGGGGGTGGGTGGGGGGGGGGGGGGTAAAATGGTCAAGAGAGTTAATGTTTATGTCTATAGTTCTTTTGATGTTATGGGCTCAGGTGACCATCAAGGCCCATTGGCCTCTTGTTAATTCAAGATATCGATACAATTTTCCAAAAACAAGGAAAAATACTCAAAACTCATCTCACAAACATAGGACATGATCCTTGTAAAATCCTCAAAACTCATCTCACAAACATAGGGTATGATCCTTGTAAAATCCATAAACTCATCTCACAAACAGAGGGTATGATCCTTGTAAAATCCATAAACTCATCTCACAAATAGAGGACATGAACCTTGTAAAATCCTTAAAACGCATTTCACAAACATGCAGAGGACATGATCCTTGCAATGTACAGTCCGCAAGCTAGCTTGTTGATACATGTTTGAATGACTTCAACATGTGCATTCACAATGCTTTCTTCTGTTTTCTTTCGGTATCTGACCAACTTGGGTCGTGGTCAATAACCACTACCGCGCATCAAATAAATCGATGATATCTTCAAATAATTTAAGATATCTTCTATTATTTGAGTTTATGTTAATTTGGCGCTCCATAGTTTTACGCCTTTTCACTACACAATATACATTAGTACATGTAAATGTCTTTGGAATGGTACATACGTTATACAACGCCTTTTGTCGCGCAATAACGCCTTTTGAAATGTGTGATAAAACGCCTTTTATCGCGTTACATGTCTTTTTTTGAGCATTACTTAAGGCTTTTGATTCGCATAATGGCGCTTTTTGAAATGCGGTATTGTGCTGTTTTCAAATGCGTTTTTAAAAGACCTCTTTACTACGACTTTATACGCGTTATGACGTCATTTTCAGCTTTACAACGCCCTTTTGTTTCGTGTTAATGAAATAGTACGCCTTTCTACTTAGTGTTATAACGTTGAAATTTCGGCCTCGCGCTCAGTAGCTCTGACAGCAGCGAGGGAGAACTCAGAATGAAAACTTGCAGTAATCTTTAAAAATTCCCATATTACTTGCTGCTGGTGAATTCGTACATTGAGCGCATATTTACAATGAGTTTATAAACTGATTAGAGTTCATTTCATGTTACATCTTTATAAGTACTGTTTTAACCTCAAAATTAAGTTCATACTTGGCAAAGGTTTCGTATGACAAGGCAGTGTTACTGACTTGAACTAAGGTAAAGGTCATAGTTCAAACAAGAGACCCAGGGGCTACAATGTTCACCTGAGTCACTTGGTTCTCCAAAAGATTTTCTTCCGTCTTTATTCTCTCGATTTGTTTTTACCCCCATGACTTACCCTTGCCCCATGAGGTCAGACCTGAATCCACACAACGTAGTGATCGTTCAATATCAATATGACCATCATGGCCTTGTTGTTCTTGAGAATACTTTTGAAAGATTTGTGTTTTATGTAAAATTTAGCTCTACCCTAACCCTAGGGTTCATAATTTGTAGGGGAAAAATATACCTACACAACTTGAAAACATTTGCATATTAATATGATTTAATGTGGCCATGTTATACTCTTCAAATGGTTTTATTCTAGATTCCCTACATACTCTGCATGGTGTAAAACCTTCAATCCCTAGTTAACTCCCCTTCCCTGGGTGTAAAACTTTCAATCCCTAGTTAACTCTCCTCCCTGGGTGTAAAACTTTCAATCCCTAGTTAACTCTCCTTCCCTGGGTGTAAAACTTTCAATCCCTAGTTAACCTTCATTCCCTGGGTGTAAAACCTTCAATCCCTAATTAACCCTCCTCCCCTGGGTGTAAAACCTTAAATCCCTAGTTAACCTCCCTTCCCTGGGTGTAAAACCTTCAATCCCTAATTAACCCTCCTACCCTTGGTGTAAAACCTTCAATCCCTAGTTAACTCCCCTTCCCTGGGTGTAAAACCTTTGATCCCTAGTTAACTCCCCTTCCCTGAGTGTAAAACCTTCAATCCCTAATTAACCCTCCTCCCCTGGGTGTAAAACCTTCAATCCCTAGTTGACTCCCCTTCCCTGGGTGTAAAACCTTCAATTCCTAGTTAACTCCCCTTCCCTGGGTGTAAAACCTTCAATCCCTAGCTAACTCTTCTTCCCTGGATGTAAAACCTTCAATTCCTAGTTAACCTCCCTTCCCTGGGTGTAAAACCTTCAATCCCTAATTAACTCCCCTTCCCTGGGTGTAAAACCTTCAATCACTAGTTAACTCCCCTTCCCTGGGTGTAAAACCTTCAATCCCTAGTTAACTCCCCTTCCCTGGGTGTAAAACCTTCAACCCCTAGCTAACTCTCCTTCCCTGGATGTAAAACCTTCAATCCCTAGTTAACTCCCCTTCCCTGGGTGTAAAACCTTCAATCCCTAGTTAACTCTCCTTCCCTGGGGCCATGATTTGATTAAATATGAATCTGCTCTACATTAAAATGTTTGCATCAAGACTTAATTATAACCAGTTTTTCTTAAGAAGATTTTTATATATGTATTCATCAGTACAATTTTGATTCCTTATATAATATGGATTCATTTAATTCCCAACTGTGATGTTACCAAGCCTACTCAAGGTGATTCAAACTAACTTGATTTTGCACTACCTGAGATTACTTGAATGTCAGCATGACCCAGCATGTTGCTTTCGGAATTCTCAAATTTCCACCATGTACATTATTCCCGTGTAAATTTTGAACCAACATTTAATTGTGACCTAAACTACCCCTGGGCATTGATTTGAAGGGGAAAAAAAACCAAAGCAACTTAATTCTGCACTTCCTGATAATGCTTGCATTATCAGTCATGGTCAAGATACAACTATAAACAAGATTTTTAAAGATTTATTCCTATATATTCTTATGTAACACTTTACTCCCCTACTGAGGCCCTATTCCCCTCTATGCTTCACTATTTGGGGATGACTGCACATCACTATGATTAATCTTGGCCCTACTTTTCTTGAAATGATAATTTTGATTCCCTATTGTGACCTCATTGTACCCCTGGGGGCTACAAATTAAACAAATCTAATTGATACTACCTGATTGAGGTTCCTTGCATATCAATATGACTTATCACAATCCTAATATTCTTAAGAATATTATAAAGATTTTTCTTACATAGCCACATGTAAAACTTTCATCTCCTATTGTGGCCCTATCCTACACCTAGAGGGCCATTATTTCACTTAAGTTTCGTCTATTCTGGTCCTGCGGTTCTTGAAACAATTTTCAAATTACCCCACCCTATTTTTCACCTTGTTTGATTATCTCCACTTAAAAAAAGGTGAGGGGGAGGGGTGACCCTTCATATGTTTAAACTTGAATCCCTTCACAAAAGTATACTCTGTGCCAAATTTGCAGCTGCAGAACTGTAGCTCTCTGAAAAATATTTTTTTCAGAGAGCTAGAGTTCTGCAGCTACCAAAGGTGACTGTGTTTTAATCCATAGCCTTCTTGATTTATATACTATAATTATTCCTGCTAAGTGAGCATTGATATTTATAACAAAAAGACACAACCATCAAAATAGTTCAATGAATGTTGATAATGACGCATTGTATTTTCCTTTTATTGCCTCCTGAAAACAGTGAAAATAAATTACATTCATGCCTTACTCTGATTACAGGTATGTATTCGAAGTGTAACCAGTGCTGTACAACTGGAACTTTTCGTGAGATTTTATTTTCGCATAATTGACAGCAATACATATATACATTTTCGTGAGACTTTATTTTCACATGACTGATGTCAATTCTATTGTTAGAAGACATTTCATGAACAGCTGTATTTGCCAAAATAGAAATAAGCAACGGGAATTGTTGCATGCATTCAATTTTACTAGGTAAACTCGTAATATCAAGAATTGATGCGAAAATAAAAACCTCACAAATGAAAACCAATCTACAATACATCAGAGAATTTTCTGCTCAAGAAAGTTTTCTCATCTACAACACAGCTGCTAATGGCCTCCTACCCGAGTCTATGCCCCCCACCCCCTGCTGCCCTTCTTTGATTCCCTGCCGGTGCAGCTGTCTGACTAGACATTACAACAAGGAATAAAACTCCCCCAAATAATAGTCCGGGAAGTCCAAACAATAACAAAGCCAGAATCATTCCCACCAAAGCAATAGGTTCCACTGTATAAGGTCCAACACTAAACCGCGGAATTCCCAGCTCTAGCAGTTTTTGATTGATTAACGTGAACACTGACACCTGTCCATCACCCTGGCCTATAAATCCTCTTCCTGCCCCTGGTCCTTGGTGGCTTTCATCATGTTGCACAAAACCCTGTATTCAAACAATATGACAAGTGAAATTATTTGAAATGTACAAATTGTAAATTTCAGGAGAAAAAAACCATTCAGTGTTCGAATATCTTTCCCATGTTTACTAAATAAACATGTACTTTCATTCTACTTGTTGTGCACATGTATCATGATTTGGTTTTATATAGTATTATCACATTTATAATATACATGCAGATTTCATAATAATCATTTAAATTTGGTCACATGGATCATAATCAACAAATAGTTCTGCTTTGCAGTCAGAGAGAAATTTGTCTCACATTATCACCAGTGCGACACTGACTTTAGCCATGTGAGACAGCCATGTGAGATTTTTCTCTCTTACACTACTATGTACAGTGTCATTGATTGTGATGTCATATGTGTTCTATGATTTACATTAGGCCTTACACATTAAAGTAAAATATTTTGTATTGTTTTCTTCAAAATTTCAATTTGATATAGCTTTCTGGCAGACAACCTTGGGTTTTGTAGTTTGCATTTACAGTGTAAACCATTTTAAAATATGCTTTTTCATACTGTGTAATTAGTTTATACATTCAAATGAGGATTTTGATAATTTTGAATTTTCTCAAAGCTCCTTAATTAATGCACTAAACTGTGGATAAAATGAGAGAAAAGTAATCCTTCATTATTTACTCGTGTGGGTTAGGGAAATTTCACCTCTGGAACAAGATTCACTGTTGACTCGGCAAAGCCTTGTCCTAGACTGCGACCTCTTTCCCTGTGGAGTTTCCCTATCCCACACTCCTACTAATGAAGGATTCTGTTTGTGTCTCTTGTTCACTCACTATAAAGTGATCTCAGTGAGATACAGTTGCCCTAATGGAAATCTCAGTGAGATTCAGCTGTTCCAATGGTATATAGTCATATAATCTCAGTGAAATTCAGCTTGTGCTGTGAGATTGGGACCGATATCTATACACCGAATCCCCAAACAGCCCATCAAAATAATTCAGAAATTCTTGTACATCATGTATCTAGAGCAGAGAATTTTACTAATTAGAGTTACTCTGAATCAGAAAGTTCAAGGATGTTCAAGCTGTACAGTTGCCGTATAGAAGGTTAGTCACCAAGATGCCTGAACAGAATTGCAACTACTGACCAGTGTTTAATTATCAAGAATTTCCAGACATTAATTATGAGAGATTTTCTGTGTAGGCATTTGTTTGAAAATCAAAGCCAAGCCTCAATGACTAAAATGACTTGAACCTGTCTTGGTCTTGCAGAGTTACTCCCCCTGTTACCGGCTGCCTGTTGGGCTCTGGGATCATCATCAGGCACTATGTCGCCATTACTGAGAATTCTCACCATCGCAATCTGTCCTGTAAGAGTTTGGAACAAATTAAAGGGACTGGTTCACGATTTTTGATAAAAATATTTTTCATTTCTGATGGTAAACATTAAAAATATAACTCATTTAATATGGACAGCCAAACATTTGACCTTCTGAATGCAAGAATAAAAGCAATAGATTTTGTAATATAAAGCATCTTAATTTTGCATAGTCGCACATTCTAACTTTTAGATGAAACATTTTATCCGAAGAATGCTTGAAATGTGAAAGATATAATAAATTCAGATCGATATCCATTTCTTTTGAAAATTTTGTAAACAATAACATACCGTAATCTCTGTTTACAAAACAAATAATAAACTCTCTAAAATGAGCTTCTGTGATAATGTATAACCTTAATTTTTATGTGAACTCTTTTAAACAATTAAACAATAGATTTTGATCATTAAAAGTGAAAAAGAAAATTTTGGGGAAAATCGTGAATCAGTCCCTTTAAATGATTATCTTTTAAAGGGGCATGGCTGTTATTTTGTCACCAAAAATTCATCTTCGCTAGCCAAGGGTTTTCGGTCCACTCCGCTCCCCATTATGGGGAGTGGAGATGCCAAAAATTGAATTCAATGAAAAGTGCCCCTATCTTATATATTTTAGTAATAAAACCAGTATCTAATGATTAATCAAACACTTTTTACCCTCAAAGCAGGCACATAATTATGTAATTTTTGTGATTAAATATTTATTGGCTTGCAAGTCTATAATTCTTCCCTATTATATTTCTTTACACTAAAAGTGGTTATCTAATGTAGTATTATTAAGTTTCTCTTCTAACTGTTTTATCAGTCATTAATGTACAGTGTATCTATCCCATGTCATTGGGACTCGGAGGATTTGAAAAAAAAATTGCTTGCCATCACTTTCACAGCTAATGCCCCTTTAAAATCCACTTTTATAATTGTGTGTATAGTGAGCGTAGTACGACTGATTGTGTGGTGAATGGAACATATATTACAAAAAAACCTTATGTGCAGTGATTACTAGTTTCTGCCCTTTTACATTCTGGGATGGAAATAATAATTGCAAATTAAAACTTAGAAGAGTCACTCTGTTTAAAATAATACAAAGTAAATCTTAATTATTATGATGTCACCATTTCAAATGAGGCAGTGGAAATGCTAGTTTTACATTTGTTACAAATATGATATGTACTTCAAGTCTTTTTATTTAGAGCTTGGGAAACAGAGACCCCATGGAACTTTTCATGACATAATGTGTAAAAATAGCACTTCATCATGCTTGTGATCTATTATCTCTAAATCAAAATGTGGATCATAGTATTTTGGACTGATGATCATGAGGAGCTTTATTAATTTCACGCTTAAATTTTGAGTGGATCTCCTCAGTGGATCATTATCAAAAGTCCTACAAATAACAAACTTGAATCTACATTTATTTTCTGTAGATGTGATTGCTGAAACAGTTTATGATTGTGTGACAGATTCTGTACAATTATGGTATTCTCTTCCCAACATTATAAACCTGTACATCAATGCTATATGAGAAATTTAAAGATATCACCACTTTGCTTGTAAATAGAGATTTTCGGAGATTTATTTTCTTATTGCATGATCTTCATTATATATTGTAGTCATTTTGTTTCTATTTAAGGAGGAATAACATACCAGAGGAAATTGATATAATGGATGAAAAGTGGTGGATATGTACAATAATATTTTGAATACCAAACTCTCTATTTTACTAAATATTTAGTCAGGGAAATGAGGGGAATCACCCCCACCCTGCGATTGAAAGAAAATAAATATGTCTGCTTCTTTCTATTCATTTCCAGTTGTAAGATGTTAGGCCTAGTTCAACATGTTCAAAGTATGGACATTCCCTGGAAAAAAATTCTTTTGGGAACCCACTCCATGTGGATCCAAGCTTTTATGAAATTAGAAGATTTATCTTAAATCCAATATGTGGACCCCTAATCTCAGCGAGATTCGTCGAGGCTGGAGAGGCTTCAGTACAAATATCCAGCCTCGACGAATCTCGCTGAGATTAGTGGGCACCCTGAGGAGCAACAACAGTTTACAATGAGGAAGAGGACAGCAAAACATACGATCAGAATCTTTATTTTCCTATCAACATCACAGGGTTTTGACACAATCTGAACAACTGGTATATATAGTATATATAATACTATCATACTATGTACACAAGTTTGCTCAGATTGTGTCAAAACCCTGTGATCAACATGACCAATGACTTACAAATGGTAACACAAGCATACGGTACATTAATGTTACGTGTGATAAGAGAAACGGGAGTTTTATTCATATAATAACTGAGGGGAAAATCCTTTGTAAAAATGCTTAGTAAATACTAAATAGACCTAGTAGTACAAAAATTGTATGTCGCTGTGCTCGCCTTGTAACGCTGCACCGTCGAACTTTTTAAAAAAAAGAAAATAACATTCACTAATGCAGACAACAGTGAGCTTTGAGAGCTCTGCGTCTGCGTTATGAAAAGCACTTAGTCATTACCAGAAAACACAGGGTACTGCTACAGACGCTCGAGTACCGTACGTCTTGTTCAGTTGTTGTAACGTTGTACGTGTAGGCCTATCTCACTGTTTATCCCATCAACACCTTTTTTAACTTACTTGCGCAGAAGAGTTCCAGATATTTATTTCCTGTTTTGGATAGCTCAGGACGAAGGTAGACCCATAACGGTGCGTATTCTCTTAGATTACCCATATCGTCATGTGAAGATATAAATTACAAATATGAGTGCTGTCAATTTTAGGTGCCTATTTTTATTTACAATGATGTGCAATTTGTCATAGTGGTCAAAGTGTGAGTCGCGCCACTTGATCCGTGTATTCCATGACTACTGAGGCGTGTCCACTCAAGTCCTCCCAAATCATGAAAATGATACACTATCAAACCGCACTTTAGTTGATAAGGTGGTAATGGTTAAATGATATGTTGGAGTCGTTGAGTGATCGTAGGCGTTCCCAATTTTAATTTGTAAATAACCTTTTTATCACTGTTCATAGTTTTTATTACCTAAACAAATACAGACATGCATAAATATCAACTTTAATGATTACTAGTATTTGTTTGTTTAAAAGATGGGGAGTGCCTGTGTTTACAATGAGTAACTTAGAAAGCTGTTGCACAGTTTTAAAACGGTTTAGCTAAAATGCGAAACGGAAATCAGAAGAGACAACGGAAATACTGTATGTAGTATTTTGTAAAGGGAAGCAGGAATTACAGAGAACAGGAAATCCTGTTTCACATAACTCTTACAAATGTTTATGTAATTTAAGATCATTTTAACTTATTTTGAAAAAATATTAAGCAAGAACCTATGGGCACCACCCCCTTTTCCCTTCTTTGTCATTTTCTGACCTCTCTCCCTCCCCCAATGATTGTGACAGTATGTTGTTTCACAAATAGAAATATGCTGAAAAAAGCTTGAATCATAATTCAATCTTTATTACTTTTTTGCTGGCTGTCACCTTTTAAGAAACAATTTTATGAGCCTATTGAATGAATAAGAGGTTTTCACACACTCACACCCCACCCCCAGTTCAGTGGTTCTTTGTCAATGAGAAATTTTTTCTACAACCCAACGTGTTTTCTTAATTTATTTCCCAATTATTTTCCTATGGAAGGGAGTATTTCCCTGAAATCCCTTTCACCCATTGGCTTAAAAAACCTTGAGTGGTCCTGGAAAAGTAAAAATAAAAAATGTGAAAAGTTAACTTATACAATGTTGACAATTACAACAGACGGCATTTTTAATTAGAAAGTTCACAAGTATAGTAATACAAATGTATTTGTTGAACTTAATGTAGAGATTCCTGATACCTGCATAAATATGGGCAAGCATAAGAAGCATAAGCATGGACACAGCAGCAGCAGTAGCAGTAGTAGTAGCAGCAGCTCCAGCTCGGATGAAGAATTCAAGCACCTGCCCAAATCAGAAAGAAAGATGAGGAAGAAAATGAAGAAGCAGATGAAGAAAGTAGGCGAATTTCACTTCAGAAAATAAATCATCAGGGCTTGAAGCTATCTATTTGTGTCACCAGTCCAGCCGAACTGATGGGGTATAATTTCAACCAGTCCGCAGAAAAATTACCAGTCTGACAGAGTTTTCCAGAAATAATTAAACATATTTCGTTAAATGTTATTAAAATGAAATTTAACTCAATATGCCCCAGACAATATTGTAATACTTAATGTGGGATTTATATTTACAAATCAGATTCGTCTGATATCTACATATCGAAGCATGCCAAATGTGTGTATAAAATTTCATAAGTATATTTTCCAAAATGATGCTTTAGAAAATTAACCAGTTCCATCGGACTGACTAAAACAAATGTATGTCAGTCCGCCAGACTTTTAACCAGTCACAGACTGACGGGCATATGTTAATTTCGAGCCCTGAATCATGGTCACATGTAAATTTTTGCTACCTGATTTGCCGCAAATGGTCATTTACTCACTACATATTTTATTTCATCTCTTCTGTACACCTGTTTTATGCTTTTTACTAATGTTTTAGGGAAAGATGCCACATGGTATGGGAATGCCATCTGCCCATGGATCTGTAAGTAAATCTTACTACAACAATGAATGAATGTCATTTGTACTGCACTGTACATTTCATTTGAAAACACCCGCCCAAAGCAGCACTGTACTTTTATTTGAAAATTCATGCATGAACAAATGTGGAACTTGACCTCTAGCCTATTTAGTAAAGTAGACACATATTAAGGATATTCTTTAATGCATGTATCTCTTAAGTAATGGACTGTGGTTCTATTAATTGTTGCTTAGCATCAAAGTTTTGCCAACAAATAAAATTTTATTGGGATGTAAATTCGTAGACACCTTCCCTTGAATTTTTCCTCTGAAATGAAGAATCTAATTCATTGACCACTTGGTTTCATGGTCTTGCTTAACCATGAAAACAATCAAAACTGGTTTTCAATGAATAATGATGAAACCACGATTATGTTATTTTCAGAAATGACCAAAATTATTGTAGAATTACCCAGGAGCGGTACCTGCTGGAGGTATGGGATACCCAGGAGGGGTACCTGCTGGTGGGATGGGATACCCAGGTGCGGTACCTGCTGGGGGGTATCCCTCAGGTCACGGTGCAATGCCCCCTGCTGGTGCAGGTTACCCAGCTGGAGGAGCAGGCTATCCGATGGGAGGCATGCCGCCACCCGGTACAGGTGTGCCACCACCTGCAGGATATTCAGCCGGCGGTTTCGCTCCATCAGGTGGTGCCCCAGGATATCCTGCTGCACCTCAGCCAGCCTATCCACAGGCACCAGGTGGTTCTTATCCAGCAGGTAATTTTGATCAACTTTATTAGTGATGACCATCATGTCACCTTAATGAAGAATAATCAGCTTACATCATACTAACATGTTTTTGTACAGTTATTGTCTAGTAAATACACTTACACTTTGGAATGATTAGTTTCAGTTAAAATTGCCATCAAAAATACATTTATCATATACATGTAGGATTAGAAACAGAGTGCAAGCCATATGCATGTACATGAATTACTGTCAATTTCTACAAGTGTACCAGGAATCAGGTGCACAATGCATGCTTATTGCAAAGATGTATGATTATACATATATTAACAACACATTTGTTTTTATAGAATGTTTATCAGACATATTAGATGTCGATTGTTGTAATGATGACAACATACATGTAGGTTTCAGGTATATTTATTTATTTTTTTTAGGTATAGATTCAGGTATATTTATGGAAGTACGTGTAAGAATAGAAACACTTCATTGAATGGAATTATAGTTTTGTGATACTTGGTAACAAATTATGAAGTCATAGGGAAATAATGACATCAGGAATGAGTCAAGGTTTTTAACCAGTCTCAGAAATGTCGACACAAGGAGGTTTGACTGTAAGTGTTGTTTGTAACAGGTTCTATGCTGATAGAGATGTCACACAAGCTGATAGAAAGCATTAGGCGCTAGTGTTGTCTGGAGTAACCTGTTGCATTTCAGTGTCTGTACTGCAGATAATTTTATTTTCCTATAAAAGACTAATACCGACATTTTCTGTTACAGGAGGTGTACCTCCTCCAGGCCAGTACCCCGGAAGTAAGTACTTGTAAATTCTGACAAATTAAAATCTTAGTACTAGTGCATGCCTTTTTAAAATTCCTAATGAGCAAATTCATGTACTTCACTTACTAAGCAGTCAATCATAACTGTTCTTGTTGTATTTACATTCCAATACAATTGTCAGAAGAGAAATCTTTCAAATGTGATTGCTGTGAAGGACATCACAAGGCCAAAATAACAATCGCTTTGAAATCTCAATATTTACAATGCCAGTCTAATCTACTATTGGTACATTCAAAATGTCAGGAATATATTCCATGTTGCTGGCTCACATAGGACCGAGAAAAAAATAATAATGCAAGGACACTTTATGATATACATGTATCACGTGTAAATATAATGTAAAGATCAGTGTGGAATGATTCTTTTTTTTTTATGTACGCATGTGAGTTAAGGATAATTATAGTAATTCTATGCAAATAAGATTATTGAGATGTGTAATATCCATTAAAACTTCCCCTGTACATGTTCTAAGCATTTAATTATAGGGTTATATGTGACATATGCACTGTGTAGTTTTGACTATGATGTCATGTATTGCTCACTACAAAGGAAAATAGACTTATGTCAACAAAATGACTTGGGCGGAGGACTAGATGAATTAATTGATAATATTAGCATGAGAATAAAAAGAATTATCTACACAATATCGCTGTACAAGTTCTATCAGTTCATCGCATAAATAATGATTAAAATATTTCAAGTGAAACAATCAACAAAGTGCGCAGACTGATATAATTTTCTTAAAATAACCATCGAACAGGACGATGGATGGGATTGGAGCTGCAATAACATTGATGCATATTTAATTCCACCATATTTAATTCCACATGACCTTATGAAAGAATCGCCAAAAAATTCTGAGGGCATGACGTCTTATATGCTAGGTCGATTCAGTGTAAATTTCATATTTTGCAGTCCGTATGATGTCATCGTATGATGTGATGTAGTGCACTTAAGAACATATTGATTTTAAAAGAAAAAATATTGGCCCTGAGTTTCTTAGAGACTTATTTGCATGGAAAGGACTGTAACTGGCCTTAACTTATGTGTGTATCTGAATTAACTCTGCCATCACATTTTATGAGTTATAAACACAATAGATATCAATAAATAATCATTTTATACAATATGAATATCTGCATGAATTTAGTTTTTCAGATGATTTGTTTTGTAGCTGTAGTAGATTCACAACTGTCAAAGATTTTAATTATATACAGTACTCTAAATTCCTAAATTTACGCAAGGAATTTATTATCGCGTAATTTCGCGAGAAACATCACTTGTGAAAAAATATTTCTCACTTTTATTTTTATATTGCTAAAATACATGCAAAAACTTGATCAACAGAGCACTAGCGAATTCATTTTCTCGCAATTTGACGTCCATGAGTCATTTCGTAATAATAACTACTTGCATAAAATAAGGAATCTACAGTATATACATAGTAGAAATCTAAATGTTCCCACGAGTCCCTTCACTGACTATTTACCACGAGTCCCTTCATTGACTATTTCCCATGAGTCCCTTCACTGACTAATTACCACGAGTCCCTTCACTGACTATTTCCCACGAGTCCCTTCATTGACAATTTCCCACGAGTCCCTTCACTGACTATTTCCCACGAGTCCCTTCACTGACTATTTCCCACGAGTCCCTTCACTGACTATTTCCCACGAGTCCCTTCACTGACTATTTACCACGAGTCCCTTCACTGACAATTTACCACGAGTCCCTTCACTGACAATTTACCACGAGTCCCTTCACTGACAATTTCCCACGAGTCCCTTCACTGACTATTTCCCACGAGTCCCTTCACTAACTATTTACCACGAGTCCCTTCACTGACTATTTACCACGAGTCCCTTCACTGACTATTTCCCACGAGTCCCTTCACTAACTATTTACCACGAGTCCCTTCACTGACAATTTCCCACGAGTTCCTTCACTGACTATTTCCCATGAGTCCTTTCACTGACTATTTACCACAAGTCCCTTCACTGACAATTTCCCACGAGTCCCTTCACTGACTAATTACCACGAGTCCCTTCACTGACTATTTACCACGAGTCCCTTCACTGACTAATTACCACGAGTCCCTTCACTGACTATT
The DNA here is from genome assembly GCF_947568905.1 of Ostrea edulis. Taxonomy (NCBI): domain Eukaryota; kingdom Metazoa; phylum Mollusca; class Bivalvia; order Ostreida; family Ostreidae; genus Ostrea; species Ostrea edulis. The sequence goes on from NC_079167.1 coordinate 70,534,012, forward strand.
TACCACGAGTCCCTTCACTGACAATTTCCCACGAGTCCCTTCACTGACTATTTCCCACGAGTCCCTTCACTGACTATTTACCACGAGTCCCTTCACTGACAATTTCCCACGAGTCCCTTCACTGACTATTTCCCACGAGTCCCTTCACTGACTATTTACCACGAGTCCCTTCACTGACAATTTCCCACGAGTCCCTTCACTGACAATTTCCCACGAGTCCCTTCACTGACTATTTCCCACGAGTCCCTTCACTGACAATTTCCCACGAGTCCCTTCACTGACAATTTCCCACGAGTCCCTTCACTGACTATTTCCCACGAGTCCCTTCACTAACTATTTCCCACGAGTCCCTTCACTGACAATTTCCCACGAGTTCCTTCACTGACTATTTCCCATGAGTCCTTTCACTGACTATTTACCACGAGTCCCTTCACTGACAATTTCCCACGAGTCCCTTCACTGACAATTTCCCACGAGTCCCTTCACTGACTAATTACCACGAGTCCCTTCACTGACTATTTACCACGAGTCCCTTCACTGACTATTTCCCACGAGTCCCTTCACTGACTAATTACCATGAGTCCCTTCACTGACTATTTACCACGAGTCCCTTCACTGACTATTTACCACGAGTCTCTTCACTGACTATTTACCACGAGTCCCTTCACTGACTATTTACCACGAGTCCCTTCACTGACTATTTCCCACGAGTCCCTTCACTGACTATTTACCACGAGTCCCTTCACTGACTATTTACCACGAGTCTCTTCACTGACTATTTACCACGAGTCCCTTCACTGACAATTTCCCACGAGTCCCTTCACTGACTATTTCCCACGAGTCCCTTCACTGACTATTTACCACGAGTCCCTTCACTGACAATTTCCCACGAGTCCCTTCACTGACAATTTCCCACGAGTCTCTTCACTGACTATTTCCCATGAGTCCTTTCACTGACTATTTACCACGAGTCCCTTCACTGACAATTTCCCACGAGTCCCTTCACTGACTAATTACCATGAGTCCCTTCACTGACTATTTACCACGAGTCCCTTCACTGACTATTTACCATGAGTCCCTTCACTGACTATTTACCACGAGTCCCTTCACTGACTATTTACCACGAGTCTCTTCACTGACTATTTCCCACGAGTCCCTTCACTGACTATTTACCACGAGTCCCTTCACTGACTATTTCCCACGAGTCCCTTCACTGACTATTTACCATGAGTCCCTTCACTGACTATTTACCACGAGTCCCTTCACTGACTATTTACCACGAGTCCCTTCACTGACTATTTACCACGAGTCCCTTCACTGACAATTTCCCACGAGTCCCTTCACTGACTATTTTTAAACTGTAGTTATAAAACATATGATGCGAAAATTGAAAAATTAAATCATTTTCAATTAGTGTGTTTTGTAGTACATGTGAAAATAGAATCGTTGTAAATAGAATAGGTAACTTCTGTAGAGAACATTAATGTACACCTAAATAGAATATAATGGCTCCTTCTACAATGGTATCTCCTTGTAACATACTCTCAAAAGTACTCTCCCTTGACCTTTGACTTTGGAAGCCAACAATTCATAATTCTTTTGTGTGAGATAAAAAAGTATGGTGAGTATGAGTGAAATTAGATGCCATATGCATGAAATAGATTTGTATGTAGTAGTAAACTTAACTGTATTTTACTAAAGGATTATTTAAGTTAAACTTCATTTGACCTTTGACATGTAGCCTTGGAAACCAATACAAAACTAGATGAGTGTAAGATAGCATCCTTGCAAATGCCATTGAAATCTGAACCAAATATTGTATACATTCACAATCTTGTATGCAATGAATTTCGGAATCTTCCTCCCAGTGACCTTTACCTGTTATATTTGACCTTCAAAAGAAATAGAATCTCTGAATCTAGTGCACAAGGTTAATCCAGTGAATAAGCAAATGAATGAGGTATTATATTCCCGCATTAACTCTTTGGCAAAGGGATCATAACCAATTACCATGCATGCCGAATGTAGGAAAATAATGTGGTCAAGTGACTTAGAATAGAATTTTCTGTGCAATGCTATACGTAGCAGCTAGGCAAATGAAGAAACAGAAACCCAGTTCCAATAGCTTGGAGTTAGAGCCATGGGAATTCAATCCCTTAATTAAATTTAAAAAATTCATTGAGGTTGCTATAGAAACCAGAAACTGGCTGGTAGTGTTGTAACTGTTGTTTCTGTTTCTGTTGCAGGCTATCCTAGTTATTGACTTTATGCTATACATGTATGTGGGGAGTGACAGACTTTATCTGCTGCCTTGTGTTCCTACAAAGTCCACACAACACTGTTGTTACTTTTAATTATTGTGATATATCTGTTGTACTTTCGTATCTAAATATGAAATTTACACTGTAGTCATTTATGATTGTGTTTATCTGTGGATAGTTTTGAAAGACTTTGTTTTGATTTTTGTAAAAGTTACCAGTACATTTTTCATCAAGTGGTTAATGATTGTCAGATGAAACTGGTTCCATATACAGTTGTATTTGATATTAAATTCTTATTGATGTGACATCAAAAATAAAAAAAAATTGTTAGAATTTACTGGTATGATTTTATATTCATCAACCAGCTGCAGTTATAACATTTTCATTGTTAAATAGTTCGTAATTTCTTTTTAAATTCAGATAAACACAGATCTTAAAGATACAGAAAAAATTAATTAAAATGTTTTAATGTTTAACTTCAGCATCAATAGATGTAGATATTTATTTATCAAGATGCAAGGTATAGTTATTATTTAAATTGCAATATGAATGAATTTAAATGTATAGCAGCATGTCTTTATCAGCTTTCATACAATGTATTAATTATCTAAAATGTATATGTGTATTAATGCTTCGTTCATTTGGGTGGATGGATGCATGGTATACTATTTATTTCACAGAGACCTATTCACAACGAACATGTTGTGACAGCATTATCAGTGTATAGTAATGTTGTGAGCTTACATGCATGAATAATACACATAGTCAAGGTATGAAGAAAAAATTGCATTGAGAAATTTGGACCTGAGCAAGTGCAATAGTTTATCTCAGGTATATTTTAAAATAGTAAATTTGTATGTATTTTACTATCTTTCTCTGAAATAGTCTGCTTATCATTTTACATGTCATTCAATGCATTTTATATTACATTGTGAAATTTGAAATTGATATTTATTTAAGAGATAGTCTTCAAGTATCTCAACAATAAATTCAGTTTGATAGATAATTCTGTTGATATTGTGTTTTGTTGTTTTTGTTAACTTCACAATACTAAATGTTGTAATTGTAACACAACATGAATTGATCGTCATTAGTTATACTCCACAAGAGTCATCTAGCTACAATGTATACTCCATGGGAGTCAAAAGAAATTCGAGGTAATCATTTTCCACGTGAGTCTCCTTACGTAGTGTTAGATTCATGTTTGTTAAAATCATGTTATCCAGGGATGATAGGGTGGGGCCACAATAGGTGATCAAAGTTTTACATTCAGATATATTTAGGAAAATTGTTGACAGTCTTTTTCTCAAAAACCACAGAGTCAGAGTGTAAATTACATGAAAGCTTTCTGACAGAGTAAATTAAAGTTTGTTCAAATCATGGTTTCCAGGGGTAAGATGAGCTAATTAATTGACACCATTTCAAATTCCTGCAAGATCTTCCCTCTAGCTTTTTCACCTTTATTCGTTCGGTAATCTAACATTGGATTGTTATGCAGTATCAGCTGATTCTAAGGAAATGTAGGGATCAAAGTTTTGTATTTTAATATATATACATGTATATATAGGAAAATTCTTTTAAAATATCTCTTGAACTATCTAAGTTAGGGCTTTCATATTTTGTATCGATCATCTTCACTAGCCAAGGGTGACGATACATGATGAAAGAGAAACGCCATGTCACCCTTGGCTAGTGAAGATGATTTTGTATATACATTCCTTATGCCAATATGACAAGACCTTTCATGTGGTTCAATGGTGTATGATCTTGTGACCTTGACCTGGAAGTTTGACCTACGTTTAATCAAATTTTGACCTATACAATATGTCCTGAACTTTTTAAAGTTTGATTTTTCATATTTTGTATATAAATTTCTTTATGGCAAGACCTTTGACCTTAAAGTGTATGGATCCAATCGAATACCATTGCGTCACAAGGTCTTGCCATAAAGAATCTATACAAAATATGAAAGCCCTACCTAAAATACTATTCGACCTATGTGGGTTGACCTACTTTTAAAAAATACCTGACATATTTAATATCTCCTGAACTATTTAAGGTGGGGCTTTCATATTTTGTATGGTGTTTGACCTTGAACAATGGCAGAACTAAGGTGAGTGATGAGGCCCATGGGCCTCTTGTTTTAAGTTATATTCCCCACAAGTTTTGAGTTTTCTATTGATTATACTGTTAGGTATACCCCACTAGAGTTTTGATAGGTGAAGTGAATTTTTTTTCTTGGTGTTATATACTCATTGCAAGTCGAGTTTTCTAGTGGTTTTCTACTAGACTTTTGATTAGTGAGGTTTGCAGGGGTTGGTTTTTTTTTTGGGGGGGGGGGGGGGGATGTTATACCCAGTGTAAGTTTTGATTGATGAGTTTTTCTTTTTTTACTTTGGTGAGTTTTCTAGCTATTTTCAATACAAGTTTTGATAAGTGAGTTATATTCCATGCAAGTTTTAAATGATTAATGAATTTTTTAATTGGTTAGCTGTATTTCTCACAAATGTTAATATGTGAGTTTTCTCTTTCTCTGTGTGATTTATGTGCAGATATTTTACAGAAATTAAGAAACTGCTGGAATATATGACGGTACATATATAGAATGACACGACGAAGCAGAATTTTCACTCAATGAATATCAGACACACTGTATAAGCAGAATGTTTAGCAAAGATCTTTCTTAGAATTATAAAGTTGCTAAAATTAGTTCTCGATAAATATTTATACTCATAATTTATTGAAAAATTGCTAAAAAGATTTTGTACCGCTAAAAATACCACTTCTACAATACTTTGAGCCAGATCTGAGAGCTGCACCTTTTGAAACAAGATATCGATGGTCTATATTCATTGATAGCATTTTAAAGGTGTAAATGTACAGATTGAATTAATATATATGTAAAATTTGATGTGCAGTAAGACTAGTTTCAACTCAAGATTGATATTTTTCTTAACAAATATACATTAGCAATTGAGAAAATTGGTTACGTATATATGTAGCGTCACCATGGGTATTTACATGTATCAAGTAAACTGTTGAGGTTAGCATCAAAGTTAATGTACGTAAGTTAACATATGGTTTTGAATTAACTTTATTGTATAGGTACACAACCAGGGCAACAGCAGGGAGGTTATACAGGTCAAGGTGGTTACCCAGGACAACAACCTTCCAGTGGATACCCAGGTCAAGGAAGTTATCCTGCCCAGCCTAGTGGTTACCCTGGACAACAGCCAAGTCAAGGAGGTTACCCTGGACAACAGCCAAGTCAAGGAGGTTACCCTGGACAACAACCTCCCCCAGCTCAGGTGGGGGTGCCAGGCCAGCAGTCGTATGCTCCTCAAGGACAACCGGGATATGGGCAGGTAATGGTCAACTTTGATGATTTTTTGTATATCCTAGATGATGCAAGAAGATGTCATTCTGGAATCACTTTTATGACCCCAGGC